>NW_006410313.1:14043-15905 GCF_000296735.1 Chrysochloris asiatica | reverse complement strand
GGGCTGTGAACCTCAGGGTCAGCAGTTTGAAACTACCAGCTGCTCTTCGGGAGAAAGATGAGGCTTTATGTTCCCGTAAAGATTTACAGTCTCGAAAACTCTGTACAGGGTCACTATGATTCAGAACTGACTCCATGGCATACAACAACAATGTAGAGTTTCTGAGGAGCTTCTGGTAAGCTTGAACTGCCCGTTTTGCAGTTTCCTTGCTCTTGAGGTCCAGTGGTCTTACAGCAGTGCAACAGGGCTCCCTTCAGACATGCCTAGATGAGGAGCAGAGAATGCTGTAGGAGGAATGGTTGATGCCATAATTTTACACCTCCATACAATGAAACTCTCAATGAAGCCCTGGTATGGCACTGCAGGTTAATGCGCTGGACTGCCTAGTCACTTTGAACTGCAAAGTCGGTGGTTCAAGCTCACCAGCCATTCCTGGGAAACCCTACACAATGTTGCTATGGGTTGGAACTGACTCAACAGCACTTACTAACAACAACAACAACAATGAAACACAATGTATATAATAGAGAAATACTTAGCCAAATAAAAAAAATCAAGCAATTAATGCAGGTAATGACATATATTGACCTCAGTATAATTATGCTGACTGAAAGCAGTCTAACAATTAGTTAAGTATCATGTGACTCTATTTATTTTTTTGTTGTTAAATATGGTAGACTCAGTTCCAACTCATAGCAACCCTGTTTCAGGTTTCTGAGGAGTGGCTGATGAGTTTTAACCACTGACCTTGTGGTTAGCAATTCAGTGCTTATCCTACAATGCCACTCCATGAAATTCTAAAAATTGAAGTAAGGTGTAGTGACAGACAGCATTTTCATTGGCTTTCTAGGGGACAGTCAGGAGGAACATATAGAAAAGAGGCACAAGTAAACTTAGAAATAAGGGATATATTTATTTTCTGGATTGTGGTAATGGTTTTATGGATGTATGGATGTATGTTAAAACTTACCGAGTTACATATTTTAAATGTGTACAGTTTACTAAATGTTAATTCTTCTTCAACAAAATTGTGGAAAATATTCTTGAAAACAAAATAAAGTTCTGCTTCAACAAGGAGTATGGGCCTATGTTTTTTCACTGTAGTCATTTAAAACCCAATATAATGACAAAAATTAATGAATAACCCCACATGAATAAATGGAAAAGAAATATGGAGAGGGTAGAAAAGTGTTAAATCTTTCTCTTCTTTGGCAGAATATCAATAGATTATGTCTAAATTTTTAAAAGTGAATATCTTACTTTGGAAACTGAATGCAAACACCAGAGAAAAAGAAAGGTATCCATTAGAAGCCTTGTTTGAATATTAATAAATCATATTCGATTTAGTTTGTAAGTTGTTACTTTAAACATCATTCATAATGAAAACAACCCAAATGTTCATCAGTGAATAAATAAATAACATGGAATAGTCACACAATGAAGGGCTCTGAATGCAGAGTAGGTTATGCATTGGACTGCTTACCTCAAGGTAAGCAGTTTGAATCCACTAGCTGTTCCACAGAGAAAGATGAGGCTTTCTGGTTTAGTAAAGATTGTCGGGACAGACTCCAGTCCATGCAGCAGCAGCAGTAGCATATCCATCCAATGGATACTATTCAGTTATACAATGAAATGCAGTGCTGAATTCTGTTATGGCATGAATACATTTCAAAAATTTTAGTGAAAATAAAGAGGCGAATGAAAGTAGACATAGAAATTCACCTATTTTATAATTCCAGTTTTATGAAATATTCAGAATCGGCACACCCATAGAGACAGAAAGAAGATTTGTTGTAAAAGGTTGGGAGAAGAGGAGAATGGTAATGACTGCTAAGAGTTATGGGGTTTCTTGTGAAGGTAAC
>NW_006410313.1:3424-13672 GCF_000296735.1 Chrysochloris asiatica | reverse complement strand
AACACAATACAAAAAGAAAGAGAACAATGGTAACCCAAGTTAAAGAATAAATAATGGGCCATAAAAGTAAAGGGAGATATATCTAGGATGTTGGAAGGAAGAAGAGTTTTGCAGAAAGGAGAAATGTGTACAAAGGCATGGAGTCACAGAAAGCATGGAACTTCAGGAATAGTGAAAAATGTAGTGAGAAGGTTTATGGATGAGAAAGAGGAATGCCAAACAGATGAATTTAGAGGACTTAAGGGGAGAAAAATGTTTATGATATGATTAGCAAAGACTATTTTAGTTCTGGAGAAGGGGTCTGAATTTTAATTTGCCAGGCATAGCATATGAGGAGAAGTACATGAGGAGGATGTCTACAGATAAGAAGACTAGACAGAAAGCTCCTTAAACCTTGATTGATAAACTATAGAATCTGAACCATGGTAAAGGCATGACAGGCAATGTGACTAAGAGACATATGAACTTATTATAAGACAAGGTGAAGGAGGGGGTTAAAGATGAATTCATGAAACAATAGTAGTGTGGTTTCAGGCATACATAGGTTTAGGAAGGGAGAGAGAGAATATAACGGAGGTTTCTAGTTTAGAAAATTAGGATTTTTTTTGAAAGGAAAGGATTTTAGTAGAGAAAACTTAGGAGGGCAGAAAGGTCAGTTTATTTTGAAGACTGTAAAGTTTGAGGTGATGTGGATTTTCCAGTGATGATCTCTCTCTCTCACACCTTTGGTATATTTTAATTAACAAGTTTCAGCTAAAATAAGGGGAGCTTTTCTTAAGGTTATGAAAGAATGGGCAATGTAGAGTCAGTGCAAAAGAAGACGACGCCAATGAGATGGACTGACAGAGTGACTGCAACAATGGACTCAAACAAAGAAACGTGAGAATGGTACAGGGCAGCCATGTTTCAGTCTGTTATATGTAAGGCCATTGTCAGTTTCACTGGTAGTTGGAAAGGAGCGCTAGGCTGCTAAATAAAGGGTTGGCAGTTTAAACCCACCAACAGATCCACAGAAAAAGATGTGGCAGCCTGCTTCATAAAGATTTGCTGTCTTGGAACCCTATAGAGCAGGTCTACTTTGTCCTAAAATTGCCCTACTTTGAATTGAAATCAACTTGATGGCAGCAGGTTTCTTTTGTTTTGTTTGTTTGTTTGGGTGTTAGAATGAACCTGCAGCACCCAAGGACACTAGTGAATGGGTGTAAAGCAAACAAGAGTAAGTCATCTCTTGTTCTTCTGAAGTTTCATGTGCTTTGTTACTTATGGTGAAACTTTCTGTATTTTGAATTATGATTATGTAATGTGAATTACAAGGCGCCTCAGTGGCTCAGGCTGCTATCCAACAGGTGGGTGGTTCCAACCTACCAACCACTCTGCAGGAGAAAGATGTGGCAGTGTGCGCCATAAGAATTACAGCCTTGGAAACCCTAGGGGAGCAGTTCTACTTTGTCCTAGAGAATTGCTAGGAGTTAAAACTGACTCAGTGGCAGCGGGTTTGGATTTTGTTTATTAGCATCATGTAGACAGATTGACTAGGGAGCACAGTTTTCATTGCTTTGGGATTTATTTGTCTCATAGTCCATTCTTATCTGTTCTTATTTCTGACATCTTTATTATTTGCATTGCTTTCTTACATTGATTTTAAAGACTTTAATCTTAATCCTGCTGACAGTGCTTTATTTAAGGTAAATTCCCTGAATTATTAGTAAGAGTTGGAGTGTTTGGTCATAATTCTCACTTTGACAAACCTATATAATTACTATTTCCCAATACTAAGACATCTTTTAACTTAAAATATCAGACATTATTTTGTTCTGCTGTGCATGGGGTCGCTATGAGTCAGTTCCAACTCGATGGCACCTGACAACAACAACAACAGGTCCCTTGTTATATAGTCAAACATAGTCTCAAACCATATGGTGATCTGTTTGCCAACTGTGTGACATGTTAGCACTTAGTTGCTTTCTTTAGTAGCATCAGTAACGTCAGTACCAGAAAAATGATTTGTGGCTAGATCCTTTCCTTCAATACTTTGAAACCTATGACACAAGAAACCAAGCTTCCATATGGCATCTAATTGCTCAGATTTAGCATTTTCTTAATAGACAAGACAAGTGAAACATGAAATGGAAGTAGAACCAATATGCAGACTGAAATGAAGAAATTGCCTCAAACCAAAGAAAGACAGATGGGAAAGCCCCAGAGGAGGTTTATCCTAAAGGGAAAGGTACAACCTGCCATTCCTACTTACTGTTGCAGAATTCAACACTAATTAGAGCAGACTCTTTTTTTGCAAAAGATTTGAAAGAAAAATACCTATTTAAAGAATTGTTTTCACGTGTTTTTTAGAGAATTTTTTATGATTTGTCAAGTTATGTATACCCAAGTGAAAAATATTTAGTGCCTTCTGCCATGTTAATAATCATTATCATGGTTTTTACCCTTTTTAATTTATTCTTTGGAAGATTGTTGCTGTTGTGTGCCATTTAATTTTATTCCAGCCTATAGCGATTCTAAAGGAGCTCTGGTAGTGTAGTGGTTACGAATCGGGCTGCGAACCTTAAGGACAGCAGTTCGAAACTACTAGCCGTTCCGCTGGAGAAAGATGAGGCTTTCTGCTCCTGTAAAGATTTACACCTTGGAAACCCTGTACAGGGTCACTATGGGTTGGAACCGACTCGAAGGCACTTAACAACAACAACAACAACAATAGCGATTCTAAACAGTATTTCCAAGAGTGACTGGTGGGTTTGACCTGACAACTTTGCAGTTCAGTGTTTAGTCTACAGTACCATACTAGGACTATTGGGAAATTAGACACAGATATAAAATGTACATTGTTTCAACTGATTTTTTTTTTCATTTTTTGAGTCCAAACCTTCATTAATTATTCTCTATATCTTCTGTCCTGGGCTTCCCATTATGCTTATGCACATCGTACTATAAGATAAGAACTGGACTGTTAACCTCAAAGTTGGTTCAAACTCAGCAGCCACTCTGTAGGAGAAAGGTAAAGCTTTCTGCTCCTGAAAGATTTACACAGGCTTGGAAATCCTATATAGATTTACTGTGGGTTGGAATTGACTCCATGCATTAGGCAAATCTGCTGCACAAGAACTTTTTTAAGTGTTGAAGAGCAAATATGTCAGCTTAAGGATAAAAGTGCACCTGACCCAAGCCATGGTGTTTTCAATAACCTCATATGCATGCGAAAGCTGGACAGTGAATAAGGAAAACTGTAGAAGAATTGATGCTTTTGAGTTATGGTGTTGGGGGAGAATACTGAAAGTGCCACGGGCTGCCAAAAGACCCAATAGATCTGTTTTGGAAGAAGTGCAGCCAGAGTAGTCCTTGGAGTTCAAGATAACCAAATTTTGTCTCTCATACTTCGGACATATTGTCAGGAGGGACCAGTCACTAGAGAAGGACATCATGTTTGGTAAGGTGGAGGATCAGAGAAAAAGAGGAAGACCCTCAATGAGATGGATCAGCTAAGTGGCAGCATCGATGGACTCAAGTGTGGCAACAGTGGTGAGGTTGGCCCAGGATCAGGTGGTGCTTCATTCTGTTGTGCATAGGGTTCCTATGGATCGTTACCAACTCAATGGCACCTAACAACAACATCAACACCTTGAGTTAGAATTGACTCTATGTTAGTGATTTGGGGATTTTTTTTTTTTTTTTTGGTGATAATGAATACTGTTTGAATGAATTATAATAGCTTGCCACAGTAAGTAATAAGAAAAAAAAAAAATCCCATCACTGGTTTTTGCTTTTAGATCAGTGGTGTGGTATTTCAGGATAAGCACTGGACTGCTATCTAAAATGTCAGTGGTTTAAACCCACCAGCTGCTCCTCAGAAACACTATACATCGTCGCTATGAGTCAGAACCAACTTGATGGTACTTCACAACAATTGCAATCAAGCCAAATGGAACTTAACAATAATAACAGACACCATTGGACCACAAATATTATTAGGCATTCATAATGCACCAGGCATTGGAAACTAGGTCCTTCAGAGAGAGAAAATTACATTCTTCTGAATTCAGAGATTAGCTGGAGACTAAAACGGAAAGAAAAAGTTAACACTGGCAATATAAGACTCATTAGTATCTATAGAAGGAGCTCTGACAGCTAGTGGCTATGAGTCTGGCTGCTAATCTCAAGGGCAGCAGTTTGAAACTACCAACAGTTCTGCAGGAGAAAGATGAGGCTTTCTGCTGCCATAAAGATTTTCAGCCTTGGAAAACCTACAAAGGGTCACTATGAGTTGGAACCAACTCCATGGCTCATAACCATCACCACCAGTGTCTATAACATGTGGTACTGTGGGATAATGCACTGAGCTGCAAAATCGGTTTGAGCTACAAGATGGGTGGTTCAAACTCACCAGCCACTCCTTGGAAACCTTACAAAGGGTTTCTGTGAGTCAGAACTCATTCAAAGGCATTTAACAACAAGAAGTGTCTATAGTGGACTTCTGGTGTGGTGCAGTAGGATCAGAACTCAACTGTGAACCACAAGGTTGGCAGTTTAAACCTACCAGTTGCTCTTCGGAAACACTATACAGGGTGGCTATGAGTTAGTTGGAAACTACTGGACAGCACTAAACAACAACAACAAGTGTCTTTATGAGAACATAGAGGACAAGTAACTATTCTAGATCCCGGATTGAGTCTGGACTGTGAACCTTAGGAATCATGTGACTTTAAAGATTATTCATCTTCCTTGAACCTCAGCTCCTCATCTGTAAAATGCATTTTTTCATATAGTTCTCAAAAGGGCTAAATAAAGTACGTAGATATGGTTTCTGATACACGAGTCAGTAATCAGCTCATCCCATCTCAAGGAACATGAAAACTATTTACCTCTTTCCCCAGCTCCTTCTCTCAGCTCTCAAATTGCCAGATATTTTTCCAAAGGAACAGCAGCATGCAGTGGGCAGGAGGAAGACAGAGAGTAGAAGGCATAGGTGAAGAAGCTCAGGGAACCATCCATCACAAAGCCATCCTGCCTTAAAGTGAAAAGCGCAGTTCCCTAAGACACAGACAACACGAATGACTGAATAAACACCCTGCTAATCCTTAGCAAAATGATACCTATGAAAAAACCTTGCTTATTCAATTAACTGTTTGCAGCCATAGGAGAGAGAGAAACAAATTAGGAAGAAACAAGGAAGTCCTGGTGTGGTGCTGTGGGTTAATGTGCCAGACTGCAAAGGTGCTTGAACTGCAAGGTCGGTGGTTCAAGCTCACCAGCTGCTCCTCACAAACCCTATACAAGGTTGCTATAGGTCGGAACTGACTGGGCAGCACTTCACAACAACAACAATAAAGACCAGGTACTCTTCTCTTTCCATTGAAATCATACTGATAAACATTTGTGAACATGCTATTACTATCAAAATATCATAACTGGTATGTTTAAGAATTAACAGCTTTCTAGAAAGATTGTCTTTTAAGCTGCAAACCAGCAATCACTGAAGGTAAGAGAGTTCAAGGGAGGGGATATGATGAATGAAAAGGTCAATTTTTTCAGGTAGTTAGGGAGTAAAACTTTAAGCCACTACAATTCCCCCAAAAATAAAAATTGCCACCAAAAAGAACAATTGAACATTAAAACAAAGTAATTTCCTAGCTATTACTGCCTGTTCAGGTGCTCAGAGAAAAGTAGATTTTTTTAGATTCGACTTCTGGAAATGAGCACTAGGAAAAAAGATAAAGGTCTCTTTTTTAAATGATTGTTTTTTTTCAGATGGGTTATGAGTTCATGGAGAACAGATTACCTTTTTCCTTCTCTAGTTTTCTTCTGTTATGCCGGGAATAGGCCTTCACACTTCAACCTACTTTACCAATTTTGACACCAACCATCCCTCCCAGGGAACTCTCTATTCATCTTCTGGGTTTGATAATTCATTGCAATGACCACACAGAACTCACAGACCATAAACACAACTATGGGGTTTATTAGAGAAGTAGCTGCTTACAATTCAGGATTAGGAATGATACTGTTCTTTGGTTGGGAAAGCTTCCTCTCAGCTGTGCTCACAGGCACACCAAGGCCATCAGCCTCATAGCCTGCTTGAACAAATGTTACAAAGTTCTTTTCATGCTCAGTCTCTTGGCCTCTGCCCTACTTGGGCAAGTGTAACTCTGCTGATAAATGTCCAGTCCACCAGTAAACCTCAACCTAAAGACACTCAACTTTAGTTCTGTAGGTTGGCAAACTTCAAATTTAACTTTCAGATTAAGTGTCTGGAGGCAACCTACTCTGACAGCAAGACTCCTGCTCAAAAGCATTCAACTTTCTTGCTCCATAGGCTAGGAAGCTCACCACTCTGTCTCGTACTTTTGGTTCTGTTGTCACTGTTATCACTGCATCTCTGTTGTGTCTTTGCTGTTGCTTTTCAAGTCTCTCATTGTCTCTAGTGTAACAATTTTCTGTGTCCTGGATAGAGGAGGTTTGGTGTAGGTATCTCAGGGTTCAAAGATTACATCTGACTCTTGGCTTTTCTATCTTGATGGTAATGAGTTCTCCCTTCTGCTTCTGAGATGGCTCCTTTTTAAATCTACCAGGATGGGAACTGACTAATCTTGTCATTAGAGTTCCATACACCCTATATGCATGGTCCTAGCCCATATGGAGGAGTCCTGATGTGGCACTGTGGGATAAAGCACTGGACCACAAAGTCAGTTTAAACCACAAGGTTTGCAGTTCAGACTCACCAGCTGCTCCTTGGAAACCCTATACAGGATCACTATGACTAGGAACTGACTTGATGGCACTTAACAATGACAGCAACACCCATATGGGTGACATATACCTTATTTCCATTGTTAGCAAACTATCAAACCCCCTTGATGAGCCACAAACTCCTAATATGTACATAGTTCTACCAACTCGATGGCACTTAACAACAACAAACAGTTATTTAGTAAGAATTACAAGTAATTTAATGTATCACATTTTGCTTATATCTTTTTCTGTTGTTAAATTGTTTTTGCAGTTATATTGTTCCCATGAGTACAGATGGCCGTTTTAATGAATTGTTGAACCTAATAGATAAAGAGTGTCATGAGGTAAATGGTTGATATCAGAAATGATGGAGAAACTAGAGAATGGGATATACTTGACTTCTACCCTAAAAGAACCAGTTTGATGCTTATTCTTATAGTCAGCATTATTTTGATAGCCCATGATGAAAGTTCAATAAATACTTACTGAGTAAGTATTTATTGGTAAGAGAAACATCATGAAAAAAAAAATGGAAAAGAGATAATATATTTCTGTTGCCTTGGTAAAAAGAAATTTCCTCCTCTTGCACCAGCTGGTAACCTGGCAGCAGCAACAGAGGTATATGCAGCTTCATTTTCTTAAAATAGGACCAGGAATCTACAGATTAAACACTGTGAGCCCCTGAAGGGCATGAATCACAAGTTCCACCTCAGTGGCCAGCACCCAACTGGGCTCTCAGCAACACCTGTAGAATTGATTGAGTCATTTATTGTCTTTTTTCTTTTCTCATTTAATTGCTTATCTGCCCAGATTCTCCATGTTTACCTGAAAGGTTTTTTTGGGTTTTTTTTGTTTTTTTCCTTCTATCTGCAATCAAATACATCAAACAAACATTCCAACTTTATTGAAATTATGTGAGAGATCATGACATAAATATCTGGCTTTATACTAGGCATGGAGAACCATGATCTTTGTCCTCAGAGAAGATGATGAACGAATAAAGTGAGCATTTCTAATAGACTTAGAGAAGAATGTTAAAGAAAGACCATACCTAGTTTACTGAGGAAGGTCAGAGATTTTCTTAAGGAATTTATCTTTATGCTGGAGCATGAAGAGTTATTTAAAGTTGAGGAAAGGATGATGGGTCATGGATAAGAGAAGAAGAGTGGTGTTGAAGGTAAGAGGATATTTATCATGTTGTTTGTCTCTTGGATTGGTTTATTTGTCCTGACACCTGAGACAGTTCAGAGGGAAAAATAATAGTGGGTGTGTGCATGTGTGTGTGAGAGAGAGACTGAATGGGTCAATATTTGTGGTATTCAGGTTGAAAGGAAATTACTCCAATGACTTTTGTAGCTAAGAGACATTGCATTAGTATCTATATACTTAATGCAGATATTAGTGTGCATAATGGTTCACTTTAATAAGCAGTCCAAGTGGACAGTTGTCAGAGCAACATGTCGATCAAGTTCAGGCAAACAGGTAGGAAGGTAGTATGGTGAACCTAGGGAATTCCAGGAAAAACTACAGAAATGTAAGATTGTCTAGAGTACCTGCATGAAAGATGGGGATGATTCAGAAAAATCATGAGTTGTGATTTTGTGTAAGGACACTAAAAACTGAGGTTCTTGGTGTGATTGAACATGTCTAACCTAGGTTTAAATAAAAGTTGAATTTTAAAAATAAATAAATAAACTTTAGCTTGTTCTAAATCATCTTCTCTGTCTTTTTAATAATGGAGAGCTGGTGTGGCACTGTACAGTAATCACTGGACTACTAACCACAAGGTTAGTAGCTCAAACCCACCAGTCACTCCTCAAAAACCCTGTTCAGGGTTGCTATGAGTTGAAATCAACTTGGTGGTACTTAACAACAACAACAAGTCATATTTTCTGTCTTTCTAATAATACTTTTATTGTCAAGTACTGTTGTGTTGGTTCTGACTCATAGCGACCTGACTCATAGAGTTTCTAAGGAATGCTTAGTAGATTTGAATTGCCTATCTTGCCATTAGCAGTCCAGTTCTTATCCTATAATGCCACACCAAGACTTCTTCCTAAGCCTGCAATTTAGTGCTTTGCAACATATCACTTTTTAATAAAACTTTGACCACTTTCATCAAACAATGGAGAAAGCAAGAATACATTTATAGAGAAATGTTTGTCAGGATGATCTTGGAAGAATGACTACAAGGAAGAATGTAATCATGTATTGAATTTGCCCCCCTAAAATATGTGTCAATTGGCTAGACCATTATTCCCCAGTAGGACAGTCATATAATGATTCTTCATGATGTGATGTGATCTGATAAGTTAACCAATGTAAGAAGATTAAGGGTGAGAAGCAAAAACCTTAACCATGTCACAGCTCTGATATACAGGACATAAAAGGAGAGACAACCAAGCAGAGAAAGAAAGAGACCACCAAGAAGGAAAATCCAGGGCAGAGCATGTCCTTTGGAGCTGAGCTCTCTGCATTAGGAACCTCCTGACATAGGGAAAGGTTGATACCAAGACACATGGGAACTCCAAGAATTTCAGGTCCACATATGCTGAAAAGAGACAAGGACCTTCCTTCTAAAATGTGAGCCAACCAAGAGCAAAAGCTTTCCACTAGAGTAGCACACTTAATTCAAACTTTTATCTTCCTGATCTGTGAGGGAACAAACTTCTGTTTGCTAATGCCATGCAATTGTTGTATTTCTGTTACTAGATAACTAGACACATAAGCATGTAAATAACTCAGAATATCACTTGCTGCTAACCTCAAGGTTATCAATTTGAAACTACCAGCTGTTCTGAGGGAGAAAGCTGAGGCTTTCTGTTCCTGTAAAGATTTACAGCCTCAGAAACCCTACACAGGGACACTATGAGTTGAAACCAACTCCATGGCACCACCACCACTACTACTAGGTTAACTCCAGAAAGTCTATGTTAGAAAATTGATTAGCTAAACTTTAAAAAGTTATCTCCCTATTGTTTTGTAATCCCAAACTCCCATGATTGTGGTTCCTTGCCTATTTTTATAAATAAAAAGCTCACCTCTCCCTCAAGATGTTGGAATAATTTTAGACCCAACATTATACTGTGTTATCCAGCTCAAGCTGTTCAAATCCTGCAATAAAACTCTGCTTTTCACTTTTAACTGAGTTTAAGTTTTGTTTTTTGTTCAATGCTAAGTCAATTTTGGTATCCAAAACAGAGATTTCAAAAAGGCATTATCTTTGGTGATTACAAGACACAAAGAAAGGCTCAGGTACCAGCCAAGCCCCGTTTAGGCTCACAGTCTTCAAGATTTCTCAAGAGTCATCTCAAAGTAAGTAACCTCTTGAATCCTGAGCTCTGTGTTCTTGCACCACAGCTCTTCATGTTTTATTACTGGATTTTATTCCAATGTATGCCTGCAGGCTTTATTTCTACTCTTTTTTCAAAATAATCCACATTTCCCTAATTGGGAGGCTAGTTTGGATTTATGATTGACTATATGTTGTATGAGCAATACATCTTGATT
>NW_006410313.1:0-504 GCF_000296735.1 Chrysochloris asiatica | reverse complement strand
AAAAGGCTAATTGAAAGGTCAGCAGTTTGAACCCACCAACAACTCGATAAAGGAAGTTGTGGTAGTCTGCTTTCATAAGGACTGTAGCCTTGGAAGCAATGCTGGATAGTTCTACTAGAGTTATAAGTGCTAATGCTACATCAAAAGGCTAATTGAAAGGTCAGCAGTTTGAACCCACCAGCAACTCGATAAAGGAAGTTGTGGTAGTCTGCTTTCATAAAGACTGTAGCCTTGGAAACAATGTTGGACAGTTCTATCTTGTCTTATAGAGTCACTATGAGTCCAAACTGACTAGACAGCAGCAACTGTGAGTTTTGGGTGTTTTTTATGTTTTAGTTTACCACAGAAAGTCTGGAAAATTAGTGGCTACTTTGATTTTCTTTTTATCTTTTCAAATTGACTTTTCTGAACAATGGATTATAAAATAAAGGTTCTCAAAAAAGCAACCTCTATGGGATGCTCTATGGAAAGAGCAAATATGTCAGTCAGCTTGAAGGCTAAGGT
>NW_006410312.1:15458-16552 GCF_000296735.1 Chrysochloris asiatica | reverse complement strand
GGAAACTCTATACAGAGTTGCTATGAGTCAGAACCAACTCCACAGCACGTAACCACCACCACCAGGGGCAAGATGAGTTGAAGACATGCTCACAGAGCATGGTGTTGAGGACAGTAGTCATGCAAGAAGACAGACAGGCAACTGGCCACAGAGATACAGCAAATCATATTAGGTGGCTGCCCCAGCAGCACAAATCATATTAGGTGGCTGCCCACAGCATCAGGAAAGTTCAGAAGCAGATTTCCAAAGCAAGAGCAAGGCTTTAGTGGGTAAGGGACACAGCAGGATCCCTTTTTCTGGCACCAAAGTATAAATTTTAAGTTCTACCTCAGAAATGGAGTCCTGGTGTGGTGCTGTAGGATAAGCACTAGACCACAAAGTGGGTTTGAACTTCAAAGTCAGCAGTTCGAATTCGCCAGCTGATCCTTGGAAACTCCACATAGGGTTGCTGTAAGTCGAATCGTCTCGATAGCACTTAACAACAACAACAACAACAACAATCACAAAAATAAGGTAAGGAAGGAGAAACAAGGACACTAAAATTGGTGGGGAGTCCCAGTGTGGTGCTGAAGGATAAGCACTGAATAGCAAACCACAAGGTTAGTGGTTCAAACCCACCAGCTGCTCCTCCGATACCCTGTGTGAGGTCACTATGAGTCAGAACTGACTCAATGGCACTTAACAACAACAAAACTGGTGAGAATTTACAACATAGAGACTTTAAACATGTGATCTCATTTAACCCTCAGAACAGTCATGCAGAATAGCAATTATTAAAGTCATTAAACTGGAGAGGTTCTGAGAATTTAATTAGTTTTTCCAAAATCAGATAGGTAACTTGTGGGACAGTCATAATTTGAGCATAGGACAGCCTGACTCTAAAGATGTTGCTGTTGCTAGTTGTCATTAAGTTGACTCCAACTCATAGTGACCTTGTGTCATAGAACAAAATGTTGCCTGGTTCTGGCCATCATCACAACCACTGCTATGTTCGAGTCCACTCTTGTGGCTGTTGTGTCAGTACAACTCACTGGGGTCTCTCGTATTTGTTGTTTGTTGTTGTTGTTGTCAGGTGCCATCGAGTTGGAACCGAC
>NW_006410312.1:12494-13558 GCF_000296735.1 Chrysochloris asiatica | reverse complement strand
AGGCACTCACTCATTTCTGTGAAGAAATCTGGAAAACAACTACCTGGCCAACTGACTGGAAGAGATCCATATTTGTGCCCATTCCAAAGAGAGGTGACCAAATAGAATGTTGAAATCATCGGACAATATCATTGATATTTCATGTGAGTAAAGTTTTATTAAAGATAATACAAAATGACTGCAACTATACATTGACAGAGAACCTCCAGAGGATCAAGCCAAATTCAGAAGAGGATGTGGAACAAAGGATATCATTGTTGATGCCAGCTTGATCGTGGCTGAAAGCAGAGCATACCAGAAAGATGTTTACCTGTGCTTTATTGACTGTGCAAAGGCTTTCGAATGTGTGGATAATGACAGAGTCTGGACAACATTATTAAGTATGAGTATTCTGGAACACTTAACAGTGCTTATGAGGAACCTGTACATAGACCAAGAGGCAGTTGTTCGAACAGAACAAGGGAACACCTAATGGTTTAAAATTAGGAAAGGTGTGTGTCAGGGTTGTATTCTTTCACCATACTTATTCAATCTGTATGCTGATCAAATAATCTGAGAATCTGGATTATATGAAGAAAGCCGTGACATCTGGATTTGAGGAAGACTCATTAACAGCCTATAATATGCAGCTATTATAACCTTGCTTGCTGAGAGTGAAGACGAAGTAAAATACTTACTGATGAAAATCAAAGATCACAGCCTTCAGTAGAGTTGCATTTTAATGTAAAGAAAACAAAAATCTTATCACTAGACCAATAAACAACATTCTTATCAATGGAGAAAACATTGAAATTGTCAAAGATTTCATTTTTTCAGATCAACCATCAACACTCATGGAAGCAACAGTCAAGAAATCAAATGATGTATTCCATTAGGCAAATCTGCTGCAGGAGCAGATTTAAAGTGTTGACGAGCAAAGATGTCAGTTTGAGGACTAAGGTGTGCCTGACCCAAGCCATAATATTTTCAATATCTCATATGCATACAAAAGTTGAACAGTGAATAAGGAAGACAGTAAAAACATTGATGCATTTGGGTTATGGTGTTAGAGGAGAATATTGAAA
>NW_006410312.1:11619-12394 GCF_000296735.1 Chrysochloris asiatica | reverse complement strand
ATATCTCATATGCATACAAAAGTTGAACAGTGAATAAGGAAGACAGTAAAAACATTGATGCATTTGGGTTATGGTGTTAGAGGAGAATATTGAAAGTACCATGGACTGCCAAAAGAACAAACAGATCTGTGTTGGAAGAAGTACAGCCAGAGTGCTTCTTGGAAGCCAGGATGGCCAGACTTTGTCTGTCATACTTCGGACAGTTTGTCAGGAGGCAACAGTCACTGGAGAAGGATCTCATGTTTGGTAAAGTGGAGGGTCAGAGAAAAAGAGGAAGAACCCCAAGGAGATGGATTGGCACAGTGGAAGCATGATGGGCTCAGTTGTAGCAACTATTAAGTGGTTGGTGCAGGACTAGGCAGTATTTTGTTCTGTTGTGCATGGGGTTGCTATGAGGTGGTGCCAACTCGATGGCACCTAACAATAACAAAACAGCAAAACAGGGTGCTAGAAGAATAAGCTGGATATTGGCTTTCAAGGGGTCCCCAAAGGATGGGGGTACACCAACAGCAGAGACCAAACCTTGAATTGCAGTCAGAGAGTGTTAGGTGACCCAGGTTGGGTACAAGAAATTAGATTCTCATCATTCCAAGGTATTCCATAGGTGCACAGTGGGGCAGATAGCCCTGACAGGGGAATAGCTTCAAGCCTAAGTAACTGGGATGATTATATATAAACACAGTTGTTGTTTTTTTTAATTCAACTATTAATTGCTATCTCTGTTTTTAACCTATATTTTACTTTCAAGGAAACAGAATAATAGAACACTTAAAAA
>NW_006410312.1:9108-10264 GCF_000296735.1 Chrysochloris asiatica | reverse complement strand
AGGTTGACCCAGGATCGGGCAATGTTTTGTTCTGCTGTGCACAAGGTCGCTATGAGTCAGTACCAACTCAATGGCACCTAACAACAACAACAACAAAAAAGGGAACAAGAACCACTAGTGAGGTACACATATCTTAGAGTAATTGACCATTTGAAACCAAGAGGGCAGATTTACCCACAGACAAAATTCAGAAGGTAATGAAAGAAGAGGAATGGAAATAGGAAACAGGGAGTGGGATACATGCTGTTACATTGAGGGGATTGCAATCAATGACATGACACAAAATGAACATGAATTATTGAATGCAAAACTGATGATTTATTCTTAAATCTTAACCCAATTCACAATACAAAGCTTTTATTTTTTTTAAAATGCTATGTACATATTCATTAAACCAGACCTATAAAAACACTAATGAGCATTCAGTAGATGGAAGGGAAAAGACTAGAAAGTAATTCAAAGCTATAAGGAAAAAAGAAAGATTCCTAATAAAGGGAAATACATAGATAATTACAAGAGCTAGAATTAAGTATTCATGCTTGATAATTCTAAATGTTTTATCCTTAATGTTTTTTAAAAACACATGATTGTGATAACAATAAAAAGAGGAGAAGATGAATAATATAGATATAGAATTTCTATCTCTATTTTACAATTTTTTGGTAAGTTAAGTTGGTACTAACTTACTCTGTCGTTAGGTACCGTTGAGTTAGTTTCAACTCATAGTGACACGATGCACAACAGAATGAAACACTGCCCGTGACATACTCACATTGTTGTTATGTTTGAGCCCATTGTTGCTACCACTGTGTCAGTCCACCTCATTGCAAGTCTTCCTCTTTTCATTGACCTCCACTTTACCAAGTATGATGTCCTTCTGCAGAACTGGGCCTTCCTGATAATATGTCCAAAGTACAAGAAACAGTTGGGACTTCTGGCGCTTCCCTGACCAGGCAGTTCAGGTAGGGCAGTCTCAGGGAAAAGGGGCGGAATCGCATATAGGAAACCTCTGTCTAGCAGACAGACAGCCTTTGAACAAACATAAGATCTTATATTTCAACATTCTGAACTCATTTTTTTTAAAGATCAAATTACTGAGGAATTACAGGCATTTTGAGCTTTTGCCTGCCTGCACGTGGCTCCCGCTTCCATGCCC
>NW_006410312.1:4929-6597 GCF_000296735.1 Chrysochloris asiatica | reverse complement strand
GCATCTCACACACAGACAGAAACAGATTAAAAGTGAAAGGATGGGAAAAATATACCAAGCTAACTGCAATAAAAAGTGAACAAAGTACAAGAAACAAGTCTCACCATCTTCGCTTCTAAGGAGCATTCGGGCTGTACTTCTTCCAAGGTATAGTTGTTTGTCCTTTGGGCAGTTCATGTTAATTTCAATATTCTTCACCAACACCAAATATTAATATATTTATTCTTCCTTATTTATTGTCTAGCTTTCACATGCAGATGATTAAAAAATATCAAGGCATGGGTCAGGCATACCTTAGTCCTCAAAGTGACATCTTTGCTCTTTAATACTTTAAAGAGGACTTTTGCAGGAATTTGCATAATGTAATACATCTTTTGACTTCTTGGCTGTTGTTACCATGAGCATTGATTGCGGACCCAAGCAAAATAAAGTCTTTGACAAGTTCAATCATTACTCCATTTCTCAAGATGTCATTTATAGATCCAGTTGTGAGGACATCAGTTTTCTTTATGTTGAGGTGCAATGCATCTTGAAGGCTATATTCTTTGATATTCATCAGTAAGTACTCTAAGGCCTCTTAGCTTCCAGAAAACAAAGTTGTGTCATCTGCATATCACAGGTTGTTACTGATTCTTTCTCTAATCCTGATGTTGCATTCTTCATATAATCCAGTTTCTCGAACTATTTGCTCAACATACAGATAGAATAAATATTGTGAAAAGAGATGACATGGATGAACACCTTTCTTGACTTTACACATTCAGTATTCTTAGTTGTTTGCAACTACTTGTTGCTCTATGTACAGCTTTTGTGTGCACAATGAAGTGTTCTGGAATACCCACTCTTCACAATGTTATCCATAGTTTTGCTATGATCCACACAGTTGAACACCTCTGCATTATCAAAAAAAAATCCTTCTGATATTCTTTGCTTTCAGCCAAGCTCTATCTGATGTCATCAATGATATCCTTAGTTCCATGGCCTCTTCTGAATCCAGCTTGAATCTCTGGTAGCTCTCAGTTCATGTACTGCTGCAACTGTTTTTGAATTATCTTCACCAAAATTTTACTTGCATGTGATATTAATGATATTGTTTGATGATTTCCACATTTTGTTGGGTCACCTTTCTTTGGAATAGGCACAGCTATGGATCTCTGCCAATCAGTAGGCAAGGTAGCTGTCTTCCCCATTTCTTGGCTTAGATGGGTGAGATCCTCAAGTTTTCTTAAACATTTCAATTTGTATTCTGTCAATATCTGTTGTTGATGTTAAGTGCAGTGGAGTCAGTTCTGATTCATAGTGATTCTGTATAGGGTTTTCAAGGAGTGGCTTGTGGGTTTGGATTACCAATCTTGCTGTTAACAGTCCTGTGTTTATTCTATATTGCCACACATTGTTTTTCACCAGTGTCTTCTGTGCAGCTTGGATTTCTTCCTTTAATACAAGCTGTTGTTGATTATATACTACTTCTTGAAATGGTTGAACATTGATCAGTTCTTTTGTTGTTGTTGTTAAATACCAATATATTACCTTTAAAAATTTTTTTTATTGTGAACCAAGTGATAGTTTACATGGGAGAACATCGACTTTACAACATCGCTTTATTGCAATGATTACAATCTCCTCCGTGCATCATAATTCAACAGTATTTGCTTCCATTACTTTGGG
>NW_006410312.1:3262-4264 GCF_000296735.1 Chrysochloris asiatica | reverse complement strand
TCTCACTGTCTGCACACCTCCATTCAGGTGCCTAGAGGGGGTGCCTGAACAAGTTGACACTCTACCCCCACCCCTGGAGGATGTTGTTGTTGTTGTTGTTGTTGTTGTCATGTGCCTTGGAGTCAGTTCTGACTCATAGCGACCCTGTACAGGGTTTCCAAGGCTGGGAATCTTTATGGGAGCAGAAAGCCTCATCTTTCTCCTACAGAACAGCTGGTAGTTTTGAACTGCTGACCTTGTGGCTCACAGCCCAATTTGTAACCACTATGCTACCAGAGCTCCTCATGCATGCGCATAGATCTTTTGAAATTTAAAGTGACAGTTTCCATTTTGTAGTGCAAAATGGCCACAGCCAGTCTTGAAATGTTTATCACTAGGAAAAAGGACTGAATGGGGGCTGTGGAATGGGACAGGCAGACTGAAAAGGAAACAAACTGAAAATTAAAACCTGAGTTATGTCACAACAACCAACAGTGGCATCTTGAAATTTCTCAGGAAGAAAAGTGAAATCCATCTTCTGATCACATCTACCTGGATACAATCAGAGAGCATAAAAAAATACACAGCCATCTAAGTATTAAGACCACAGATAACTCCTGAATATGCCCCCAAAATAGAAACAGATGACTATATAAGCACAAGTTCAGAAATGAGATAAACTGACTGAGGCAAATGAGCTGGAAGTAGACCTACACTCCATACTGTAAGATGGGCAGGCTTTGGAAGGAATTCAGAAAAGTGATTATAAAATGTATCAAAACATTATACAATGGGGTTAAGAAAAATAAGGAAGAAGTCAGGAAAATGCTACAGGAACAATCAAATAAGAGAGATATAGCATTAAAAACAATTCAAAACCTACAGAAAGAGGTCCAAATGATTAATAATAGAATATCAGAAATTGACAATACACTGAAAGGGCAAAGGAGTAGAATTGAAGAGATAGAAGCCAGAACTAGTAAGCTAGATAAATCTCTCAACACTACTAAGCTAGAAGAGCAA
>NW_006410312.1:1278-3162 GCF_000296735.1 Chrysochloris asiatica | reverse complement strand
ATAAAAAAGGATTTAAAAAATCTGAAAAAGACCTAAGATTCATGCTGGACAACATGAAGAGGAATAACTTAAGAATTATTGGCATTCTGGAAGAATCACACAGGTCCACAAAGGAGATAGTTGAAGAGCTGCTGGAAGAAAATTTTCCTAACATCCTGAAAAGTGAAAAGATAAGAATTCAAGAAGCTCAACAAACCTCAGGAATGATAGACCCTAAAAGAAAATCACCAAGACATATAATAATCAAGCTTTCCAAAATCAAAGATAAAGAAAGAATCCTGAAAACAGCTAGGGAAAAGAGAAGTGTAATATAAAAAGGCAAGCAAATCAGATTAAGCTCAGATTTCTCAGCAGAAATCATGCAGGCAGGAAGGCAATGGGGAGACATATATAAAAACCCTGAAAGAAAAAACTGCCAACCAAGAATCCTCTACCCAGGAAAGCCATCAATTAAATATGATGGTGTAATAAAAACTTTCCAGGATAAACAGAAGCTAAGGGATTTTGCCAAAGCCAACCCTGCAATGAAAAACATCCTAAAAGAAGTTCTGTGGACAGAGAACCAACAAGAACAGATAACAACCAGAGAATGATATATGTGGCAGCATCACCCTGAACTCAATTGACAAATGGAAGAGTCAAGAACAGAATAAAATTATAAGAACAGAGGATCTGGGAGGTCAGTCTATAATCAAAACAATTACAATGTGAAAGAAGGTAAATACAGAGGAACAGAGATCCAGGTGGTGAGACGATCAGGTAGATTATAGGATCAAATAGACTGTCTTAAATAGAGAAAAGAATTAATGGACTATAAGGTAGCCACAACAGTGGGGTTGGGGTGGGGGGTTCAGTTCAGGTTTTGGGGAGGGCAATACAAGAAGGGGGAGGAGGTGGAAGAACAAGATAGATATGGGAACACTGAGACAGGTTTGCATGCCCTAAGTGGGACAGAGGTAAACAGTGATACATGTTCAACCTTGGAATAACAGGGCTCTGGGATACAGGTATCTAGGCACAGTTTGAAGAGGGGAAAGAATACTAAAATGCTTGACTGTCTTATGTATATTGGTTTCCCTTGGCTACTACTGTAGAATAAACACTTGAGTGGGATAGTAAGCAGTTTTGGGAAACATGATTACAGAAAACTTGTAAGCCTATCTTCAGCCTATAACTGATTGGAATACTTAAAAGGGGTCCTAGAACTTGCCCAGTGAAATAGGCCTCATGCAAAGCCTTTACAGAGTATAGGACCTTACGTGGAATCCTGAGTCCCATCCAGAGCCTTATGATGTGGGACATTCCCACTAGTAAGGACAAGCAGACCAGACTGGAACAGCTAGAGTAACAGAAGATACATCTTCAAAGAAAGATAATCAGGAAAAACCCAAAACACAAATGTCAGCATGACTGGCTACTACTAGAATAAGCAAGCTGTTTGCTGGGAAGCCATCAAGGCAAGCAATCAAGTTCCTTCAGGACAAACTCCCCTCTAAGACTGCAACTCAAAGGGAACACATGAACAGGCATGTAAGCTTGCTGGCGACCACACTGGTCTACTGGTGAGTGGAAGAGGGGGAAAGGCAGCAATGAAGAAATGGGCTGAGTTCAACCACAGTCCATTGACTCCCATTGACCTGGAGGTGAGAGAGAGAAGAGTAAGAGCTGGTTGGTTCAAAGTGTGGTGAGACCTGGGGACACTTGAGCCCACAGACAAGAACATAGTCACAGAGGGCTAGAAATGAGAATGAAGCATCCAGCTGATATGAAGTGAGGGGAGATGCACAAGAAGACCCAAACTTGCAGACAGTAACCATTTGACCTAGCCTTGATGACTTGATAATCAGAACTCGACTAGAGGAAGATTACCAAAAAAAAAAAGAG
>NW_006410312.1:0-453 GCF_000296735.1 Chrysochloris asiatica | reverse complement strand
AAATAAATAAATAAATAAATAAATAACTTCATACATTAACAAAGCAAAGCAAAAAGTCATTAAGAAGACAAGAAAGAAGGAAAAGATCAAAATTGATGTCAGAAGACACACTGACACTTGCTCTCCACTGTAGACATGCAATAACAAATGGAAGAAATGAGGAGGTATAAGAGCTGAATGGATTCCTGGTGTTCTAATGCGTCAGACTGCAAAGGTGTTTGAACTGCAAGGTTGATGGTTCAAGCTCACCAGATGCTCCTTGGAAACGCTGCACAGCGTCGCCATGGGTCTGAATCAACCCGACAGCACTTAACAACAACAACAAGAGCTGAACAGAAAATTTCAAAGGTCAGCTTGAAAAGAATAAAGTCAAATATCACAACAAAATGTGCAAATATCTGGGGTCAGAAAACCAAAAGGGAAGAACACACTCAGCTTTTCTCAAGCTGGGGG
>NW_006410311.1:14637-15390 GCF_000296735.1 Chrysochloris asiatica | reverse complement strand
ATCTTTTCTCCATTGATAAGAATGTTGTTTATTGGTCCAGTGGTGAGGATTTTTGTTTTCTTTACATTGAGATGCAATCCATAATGAAGGCTGTGGTTTTTTATCTTCATCAGTTTTTCTTCATATAACCCAGCTTCTTGGATTATTTGCTCAGCATACAGGTTGAATAAGTATGGTGAAAGAATACAACCTTGTTGCATATCACTGAAAACCTTATGAATAGCAGAGAAACCTTGAATATATTCCATCTGAATTTAGAGATCATCTGAAGAACAGATTCGATACATTAAACATTAAAGACAGAAGACCAGAAGAGTTGTGGGATGACATCAAGAACATAATACATGAAGAAAGCAAAAAAGTCTTTAAGTAAGCAAGAAGGAAAAGATCAAACTGAATGTCAGAAGAGACACTGAAACTTGCTCTCCAGCACAGGAGATGCTAAAACAAATGTAAGAAATGAGGAGGTACAAGAGCTGAACAGAAAATTTCAAAGATCAGCTCAAGAAGACAAAACCAAATATTACAATAAAATGTGCAAAGATCTGGAGTCAGAAAACCAAAAAGGAAGAACCGCTCAGCATTTCTCAAGCTGGGGGAACTAAAGAAAAAATTCAAGTCTTGACTTTCGTTATTGAAAGATTCTCTGGGCAAATTTTTGAATGATGCAGAAAGCATCAAGAGAAGATGGAAGGAATACACAGAGTCATTATACCAAAAGGACATGGTTAATAGGCAACCATTTCAAGAGGT
>NW_006410311.1:12285-13417 GCF_000296735.1 Chrysochloris asiatica | reverse complement strand
GCTGTGGGTTAATGTGCTAGACTGCAAAGACAGTTTAACCTGCAAAATTGGTGGTTCAATCTCACCAGTCGCTCCTTGGAAACCTTCTACAGGGTCACTATGGGTCAGAACCAACTCAATAGCACTTAACAACAACAACAACAAGGTGGAGGGTCAGATAAAAAGAGGAAGACCCCCAATGAGATGGATTGGCCAAGTGTTAGCATCAAAGGACTATAGCGTGGCAACAATAGTGAGGTTGGCCCAGGATCGGACAGTGTTTCGTTCTGTTGTGTACAGGGTTGCTGTGAGTCGGTACCGACTCAATGGCACCTAACAACAATAATGACATAATATTGAATAGAAGATGGAAGGAATACACAGTCACTATAAAAAAGAAATGGTCCATATTAATTACTTAACAATGTAGCATATTATCAAGTGACTATGATATTACCTAACTGCAACTGTCACAACTGTAAATGTTTTATAACAAAAATGGGGGAGTAGTTAATCTTACAGTCCAGAAACAGAGGACCCTAGGCCCATCAAGGGAGAAGAGCACAGCAGAGTGAGGGATCCTTTTCAGAGAAGCAGCAACAACAGAGATAGAGGCAATATAGATGAGGAAATAGAGCGAGGGAACAGTTGATGACTATAGACTCATGAAAAGAGAAAGACTGAATGCTGGCAGCCAGGAGGCAGGCTTGCAGAAAGATGTGCCCTTTGATTGTTTAAATTATTATATATGCCTGAGTGTTCATGTGTACATCTCCCCATCCCCGCCCTATCCCTCACCAAAAAAAATAAATAAATAAACCCCAGAGGGAATGGCAGCAAATACTGTTGAATAATGATGCACAGAGGAGACTGTAATCATTGCAATGAAACGATGATGTAAAGCTGATGTTCTCCCTTGTAAACTATCACTTAGTTCACAATTTTAAAAAACAATAAAATAAAAATAATAAAGAGACAATGCTACTGAGGGAAGAAGTCCAAGGTGCACTGAAGGCATTCAAAAGAACAAGGCTCTAGGAATTGATAGAATACTAACTGAAATCTTTCAACAAACTGATGCAGATGGAGGCACTATCTAATCTATGCCAAGAAATTTGGATGACAGCTACCTGACCAACTGCTTAAAAGAAAT
>NW_006410311.1:8862-12025 GCF_000296735.1 Chrysochloris asiatica | reverse complement strand
TCATGACAGAACAAGGGAACACTGAATGGTTTAAAAGTAGGAAAGGTATGTGTCAGGGTTGTACTACTTCAACATATTTATTCAATCTGCCTGCTGAGCAAATAATCTTAGAAACTGGATTATATGAAGAATTTGGCATCAGGACTGGACAAAGTCTCATTATCAATCTGTGATATGCAAATGATACAACCTTACTTGCTGAAGGTAAAGAAGACTTAAAATACTGATGAAGATTAAAAATGACAGCCTTGTTATGGGGTAAACCTGAGTGTAAAGAAAACAAAAATCCTTACCACTGGACTAATAAATAACATGAAGATAAATGGAGAAAAGATTGAAGTTGTCAAAGACTTCATTGTATTCTGATCAATTATCAACACTCATAGAAGCAGCAGTTAAGAAGTCATATGATGTATTAAGCAAATCCATTGCACACGTTATCTTTATAGTGCTGAAGAGCAATGATGTCAGTGTGAGGACTAAGATGACCCAAGCCATGGTATTTTCAATAGCCTCATATACATGTAAAAGTTGGACAGTAAATAAGGAAGACTGTAACAGAATTGATGCATTTGAGTTATGATGCTGGAGGAAAATTAATTACCATGGACTGTCAAAAGAACCAACAAATGTGTGTTAGAAGTACAGCCAGAATGCTCCTTAGAAACCAGTCTGGCCAGACTTTATGTCTCATACTTTGGATCTATTATCAGGAGAGACAAGTCTCTGGAGTAGAAAATCATGCCTGGTAAATTGGAAGGTTAGTGAAAAAGAGGAAGCCTCCAACGAGATGGACATCAATGATTCTGTACAGTGGCAGCATCAATGAGCTCAAGCATAGTAAGAACTATGAGGTGGGCACAGGCCTCAACAGTGCTTTGTTCTGTTGTGCTTGAGGTCGAAATGAGTTGGTACAGACTCAATAGCACCTAACAACATACTCATGTTCCATATGTACTGGGATTTATATAATAGCTTAAAAATATTATTAAGGTATTTTTTTAAACTCTTTAAATTTTGCTAAGGAGTCTTGCTTCCATTAAATTTATGGCCAAGATGGCCCATGGACCAGTTCTACTGTCAGATGGGGTCATTATGAGTTAATATCATCTCAACAGCACTTTAAAATAACAGAAACAACAACAACTTTTTACTTTAAATAAAATTGGGGGGGGCTATGAGCTCTGGTAGCGTAGTGGTTACGAATCAGGCTGCGAACCGTAAGGTCAGCGGTTCGAAACTACCAGCAGCTCCGCGGGAGAAAGATGAGGCTTTCTACTCCCGTAAAGATTTACACCCTCGGAAACCCTGTACAGGGTCGCTATGGGTCGGAACCGACTCGATGGCACTTAACAACAACAACAACAACAACAATGATGAATTTGGATGGTAATGCTGTATATGGAAAAAATATAGTCTTTGAAGTTGGACAAACTTATGATGAAATCCCAGATCTTTAGTGATGAGCATGTGATTTTGGGAGCTATTTAGTTTCTATGAGTTTCCATTTTCTGATCTATAAAATACAAAACAAAAGTTTCTTAGAATTAGTAGGATTAAAATAGTATGAGATAGTATGTGTCATCTTTGCAGAAGACCTAGGAGAGTGTTCTATGAATGGTGTATTCTTATTCCCACTGATGAGGCACAATTAAATTAGGTGATCTGCCAAAGATCACATAGTTAATTCTGAATGGTGTTTTATTTTTAATAAAATAAAAAAAAGTGTTTCCTCTTTATACCTAGAAAAAATGTGTTGGTACTGGCCATATGGCTTCCTGGGAGTTAGATTCTGAATGTTGAGTCAGAACTTCAACCTTTGTTGATTTGGTCTGAACAAAAAATGGATTGAGACAGTGTTAGCAGACAGTACCTGCAATGATTTTAGCTGCATGATCTGCGATTTTCTGAATCACGAGTCTCAAGGTTCCGCCCTCCAGGCTCAACAGCAGGGTCCCTGAACCCTCAGACAGCTCTGTGGACAAAAGCAGACCATCCTTGTTCCATGTTCGAAACTGGAAGCTTACTGAGAGCCCATCAATGTGGGGGGTGCCGGGCAGTAGCAAATAACTGCATCTGGAGTTGATAAATGTGATGGGAACAATCTGTGGTTCGGAGCAGGAAAAAGTGACATTGCCCTGGAAAATAATAGAAATTAACATATAAAAATCACTTTTTTTTTTTTATTTAATTCTGCAACCTGATAAGCTAATATAAACTACCTCCTGGAGCTGGCCTTAATTTCAGGATCATTCTATATTAAACTGCAAGATCTTAAACAAAACAAAACAAAACATGTCAGTTCTGCTCATATACATTTACAAGATTGCTTTTTATTCCTGTTGTAAAGATCACAATGCTATCTGAAAAAGGGGCCATATGAAATCCCCAGGGAGGTAGGAAGAGAGGAAGCATCAGCATTTTCAAAATATCAAAACAATTGCATTCATTCAGCAAATATATATATATATATACTTCAAGTCAATTGTGTGCCCAGTACTGAGCTAGGTTCCCAAGAGAGATACGTGGAAAGACTTTGTTGTCATGTGGAAAGTGCTGAGAGATAGATACCAACTCCCATGTGAATTCAGCAGAAAATATAACTAAACATAGAAAGGCTTCACAGATGAGGTGATCCATGTGTGGAAATACAGAGGTTTAAAGATCAGAAGATGTGGGGAAAGATAAGGGATAGTGTGTGAATGTGCAAAGACTCAGACAAATTCAGAAAATTTTATCAGTGGAAAGTTAAAGGGATCATGCCATCTGTCAGCATAAAGTAGGAAAGGGAAGGCCAGGGAGTCTGGGAAGGAGGTGAGATAAGAAAGAAAGGGAGTTGATACAGAAGTTGAAAGACCATATATTCTCTGGTGGCTCAGTGTGTTAACCATAGGTTGGTGGTTTAAATCCACTTTTGGTTCCATGGCAGAAAGATGAAGCTATGTGCTACTATAAAGATTTAGTTTTCAGAAACCCAAGGGAGCAATTTTACTCTGTCCTATATATAGGATAGCAGAGTGGTTACGAATTGAGCTACTAACCTCAAGGTTGGGAGTTCGAAACTACCAGCTGTTCCGTGGAAGAAAGATGAGGCTTTCTGCTCCTGTAAAGTTTTGCAGCCTCAGAAACCTTGTGCTGGGTCACTATGAGTCGGAACCGACTC
>NW_006410311.1:4818-7952 GCF_000296735.1 Chrysochloris asiatica | reverse complement strand
GCACCTTAGTCCTCAAGCTGACATCTTAGCTCTTCAACACTTGAAAAAGGTCTTGTGCAGCAGATTTGCCTAATGCAATATGTCATTTGATTTCTTGACTGCTGCTTCCATGAGTGTTGATAGTTGATACAAGAATATATATAGGTTCCATCTATTCCATTCTAACTCATAACCATCATATGCACAACAGAACAAAACACTGCTCAGTCCTGTGCCATTCTCACAATTGTTACATTTCAGCCCATTGTTGCTCTCACTATGCCAATCCATCTCCTGTTTGGGGGTCTTCCTCTTTTATGCAGACCCTCCACATTACCAAGCATGATGTCCTTGTCCAGGAATTAGTCTCTCCTGATCATATGTCCAAAGTATGATTAATATAATTTAAGGAGCATTATGGCTGCATTTCTTCCAATACAGATTTGTTTGTTCTTCTGGCAGTCCATGGGACTTCCAAAATTCTTCACAAGCACCATATTCAAACTCATTGATTAGTATAATCTTCCTTATTGTTCAACTTTTACATGAATAAGAGGCAATTGAAAATACCATGCTTGGGTTAATGTGTGTTATGTGCATATGTAGTTTTCCTTTAAACTTAGAAGTAGGCAACACAATTGGGCTGCTAACTGCAAAGTCAGCAGCTGGAATCCTTAAGTCAGTCCATGAGAGAAAGAGAAGACTTCCTGCTCCCAAAAGATTTACAGCCTCAGAAACTCTGCATATAGGTTCTCTAGGAGTCAGAATTGATTCGATGGCAGTGGGCTTCATATTAAGTACAATGGTGGTGCTTTGTCTTTAGAAATTATATTGTAAACAACACAGCCAGTACTTCCTATTTTCCATTCCTACTGTTTGCTTCACAACAATGTGGCAAGTTGATTCAGGGGAATATAACACATTATTCACCTGTATAAATCTTCCTTTTCAAGGAGTTCTGGTAGTGTAGTGGTTATGAGTTGGGCTGCGAACTTCAAGGTCAGCAGTTCAAAACTACCAGCTGTTCCGTGGGAGAACGATGAGGCTTTATGCTCCTATAAAGACTTATAACCTCGGAAACCCTGTACAGGGTTACTGTAAGTTGGAACTGACTCCACATAACTACCACCAACCAGATGGCTGCAAGAAGTCCTAGAGTGGCACTGTAAAATAAGCACTGGACCACAGGTTGGTTTGAAATACAAGATCAGTAGTTTAAATTCATAACAACAGATGGCTGCTTTGGCATGATGCTGATGTTTAAGCCAGCTTCCACAGACAATGCCACTTACACAATAAGACAAAAAGGATTCCTCCTAGGGACCACTCTAGATTGACTGGTTAACTTCAACACTTCACAAGATAGCCAGCTGTCATACCTAGTAAAATTCTCAATCCTGAAACAAATTAGTGGTTCAGCTTCCTATCTCCCTATATCTTGTAGCCTACAAAAACATTCCTAGGAATGGGGAGCTAAGTTTATTTATAATAGTCTTACATTCCTGAAAATAACTAAAAGTCATTTCTGTTTCCTAAACATATTCCAATTAATCATGCTGTTGTGAGCATATGTTTGCATGAATCATTTGTTTTACATGTTTAGATATGTTTGTCTTTGGGTTTATCCTTGTTCTTAAATACCATTAAGTTGGGTCCTCCTCATAGTGACCCTATATACAACAGAGCAAACACTGCCCAATCCTGAGTCATCCTCCTAATTTTGTTATGTTTCAGCCCATTGTTGCTGCTACTGTGTCAATCCATCTCATTGGGGACCTTCTTCTTTTTCACTAACACTCCATTTTACCAAGCATAATGTTCTTCTCTAGGGAATGGGCCCTCCTAATACCATGGGCAAAGTATTAGAGATGACGTCTTCCCATCCTGGCTCTAAGGAACATTGGATGTGCTTATTCCAATATATATTTTGTTAGTTCTTCTGGCAATTCCTCTAATTTCAATATTCTGTAATATCATAACTCAAATAATACTTGAATAGTCTTCCTTATTCATTGCCCAACTTTCACATGCCTATGAGGCTATTGAAAATATCGTAGCTTGGGTCAGGCACATGATAGTTTTCAAACTGAGTCCTGTGTTCTTGAACACTTTAAAGAAGGCATGTGCATCAGATTTGCCTTATTCAATATGTCAATATGTCATTTGATTTCTTGACTGCTGCTTTTAAGAATATTGCTTGTGGAAGCAAACAAAATGAAGTCTTTGACAACTTCAGTGTTTTCTTACTTTATCATGATGTTTTTCATTGGGCTAGTTGTGAGGAATTTTTTTTTTTTCTTCTTCTTCTTTTCATTGAGAGAAAATTTAGATTGAAGACTGTATATTCTTTGATATTCATCAATAAGTATTTCAGTTTCAGCAAGCAAGGTTGTTTCATTGGCATATCACAAATTGTTAATGAGTCTTCCTCCAATCCTGATGCCATGTTCTTCTTCATATAATCCAGCTTTTCAGATTGTTTATGTAGCATACAGACTGAATAAGTATGGTGAAAGTTACAACCCTATCACATATCTTTCCTAATATTAACATTTTCAATATCTCTTTGCTCTGTTCAAATGAGTCTCTTGCTTCATGTACAGGTTCTTCATGAGTACAATTAAATGTTTTGGAATACAAGCAGAGAATATGAAAGAGATGTTTAAATATGCTTTATTGACTATGCAAAGTGTTTTAACTGTGTGAATCATGACAAATATGGGTAGCATTGCTTGTTGTTAAGTATCATTGAGCCAGTTTTGACTCCTACTAACCCTGTCTAGGGTTTCCAAGGAGCAGCTGGCATTTCAAACTCACAACTACTCCTTGGAAACCCGATACAAGGTTGCTATGTGTTGAAACCGACTTGATGGCACTTAACAAGAAGCAATGTTATCCATAGTCAACACCCCAGTGCAATATCATATTGTTGAAATATTTCAATTTGTATCCCTTCAATTCATGAAGCCTTGCAATTTTGCCAATGCCTTCAGTACAGCTTGGACTCTGCCTTCATTACCATTGGTTCTTGATCATATACTACTTCTTGAGATAGGGAACACTGACCATTCCTTTTTTATAAAATGACTCTGTGTATTCCATGCATCTTATTTTGATGCTTTCTGCACCAATTAATATTTGACCATGTTGTTGTT
>NW_006410311.1:2531-3063 GCF_000296735.1 Chrysochloris asiatica | reverse complement strand
CTTTTACACCTTCAAACCATGCCTCAGTCCCTGTATCCTAGAGCCTTGTTGTTCCAAGGTTGTGCATACATCATCATTTACCTCTGTCCCACTTACGTCATGCAACCCTGCCTAACTGTTCTCCCATCAGCGTTGTTCTTCCATTCCCTTCCCCCTTCTTGTGTATTGCCCCTCATACCCCTCCACACCCAAGTTATCCTGTGTCTATTCCCTAACCTGTGCTCTGTCTTCCCCTCCCTCTCTCCCCTTCTCTCATCTCATCTCATACATCCTGGTGATCAGCAAATATATGTATAATTCAAGTGTATATATAATTTTTTCCCCTTTTGGTGTGGGGTCTTTTTCTTACTCTTTTACAATAATGGTCCTATGCAGGATTTCTCCTAGGGTGACTAATTTCACTTAGCATAATGTCCTCAAGGTTGATCCATGTTATACGGTGGCTTGCAGTTTCCTTGTTCTTCAAGGTAGCATAATATTCCATTATGTGTATGTACCACAGTTTGTTTATCCATTCTTCAATTGATGGGCA
>NW_006410311.1:0-2010 GCF_000296735.1 Chrysochloris asiatica | reverse complement strand
TTTTGGTGAAGTCTTTTGATGCACATAAATGTTTAATTTTTAGTATGCCCCACTCATCTATTTTGTCTACTTTTGTTTGTGTAATTTTCAAAATTTTTGGTAGTCTGTGTATTCCTTGTATTAGAGCCCTCATATTTGTCCCTATTTTTTTCATTAATGACCTTCATAATTTTGGGATTCACATTTAGGTCTTTAATTCATGCTGAATTGGTTTTTGTATAGGGTGTGAGGTAAAGGTCTTGTTTCAATCTTTTGCATATCATTTTCTAGTTCTGCTAGCACCATCTGTTAAAGAGATTATCTCCTCCCCATGTAACATACCTAGGCATTTTGTCAAAAATCAGTGGGCTGTATGTGGATGGGTTAATTTCTAGATTCTCGATTCTGTTCCATTGATCAATATATCTTTCATTGTACTAGTACCAGGTTGTTGTTTTTTTTTACCACTGTAGCCATGCAATAGATTTTGAAAGCAGGAGTGAGAGGCTTCCAATCATGTTCTTCTTGAGCAGTGCTTTGCTTATCCTGGGTTTCCTTCCTTTCTATATAAAGTTTATAATTGTCTTTTCCATCTCTTTGAAGAATGTCTCTGGAATCTGGATTGGGATTGCTTTATATGTGTAAATTGCTTCGGGTAGTATTGGCATTTTCATGATGTTGAGTCTTCCTATCCAGGAACATGGTATGTTCTTCCACTTTTGTAAGTCGCTTTTGGTTTCTTGTAGTAGTGTTTTTAAATTTTCTTTGTATAGGTCCTTTGTTTCTCTGGTTACGTTTGTTCCCAAATATTTCATCCTTTGGGAGGCTATTGTGAATGGTATTGCTTTCCCAATGTCCTTTTCAATGATGTCATTGTTACTATAGAGGAATCCAACTGATTTTTGTGTGTTGATTTTATACCCTACCACTTTGCTGAATCTTCAAATAATGTCTAGTAGTTTTTTTTAAAATGAATCTTTGGGGTTTTCTATGTTTAGGATCCTATCATCTGCAAATAGAGATAGTTTGATTTCCTCTTTGCCAATTTGGATTCCTTTAATTTCCCTGTCTTGCCATATAGCTCTGGCTAATACTCCCATAACAATATTGAAAACAAGTGGTGACAAAGGGCATCCTTGTTTGGTTCCCATTCACAGAGGGAAGGCTTTCAGTTTCTCTTCATTGAGAATGATGTAGGCTGTTGTTTTATATATATGTTCTTGATTATGATGAGGAATTTCCCTTCATTTCCTACTTTGTTGGGTGTTTTTATCAGGAATGGATATTGGATTTTGTCAAGTGCTTTTTTCTGTATCAAATAATATGATCATGTGGTTCTTTTCCTTTTTCTTATTTATGTGGTAGATTACCTTGATTGTTTTTCTAATGTTGAACCTTCCTTGCATCCCTTTTATGAAACCCACTTGATCATGATGTATTATTCTTTTGATGTTCTGCTGGATTCTATTGGCAAGGATTTTGTTGAGAATTTTTGCATCTATGTTCATGAAGAATATTGGGCTGTGGTTTTATTTCTTAGTGACGTCGTTTTCTGGTTTTGGGATGAGGGTTATGCTCATTTCATAAAAAGTATTAGGAAGTTCTCTGGCCTCTTCTATATTCTGAAATAATTTGAGTAGAATTGGTGACAGCTCTTCCCTGTATGTTTGGTGGAACCCACCCAGTGAACTTCACCCAGTGAAGCCCTCTGGGCCTGGACTTCTTTTGGTTGGGAGTTTTTGATGACCTGATCAATTTATTCTTTTGTTATGCATCTGTTCAAGTTTTTTACTTCACTCTGTATAAGTTTTGGTAGGTCATATTTTTCTAAAAATGCATCCATCTCTTCTAAGTTTTTGAATTTGTTGGAGTACAACTCTTCATAGTATTCTGTTATTATCCTTTTGATTTCATTTGTTTCTGGTGCTCGTGTAGTTTCTAATGTAAGTTACTTGTGTCTTCCCCTTCTTTTCTTTTGTTAGGTTTGCCAATGGTTTGTCAATTTTATGAATCCTTTCAAAGAACCAGCTT
>NW_006410310.1:14798-16408 GCF_000296735.1 Chrysochloris asiatica | reverse complement strand
CATGGGTGACCCTGCTGGTTATTTAAAACACTGGTGGCATAGCCCTCAGAATCACAGCAACTCAAACCACCACAGCACGACAGACAGACAAGTGGAAAAAGATATGGTTGTCTATTTATGACACATTGTTGTTGCTAAGTGCTGTCAAGTTGGTTCTGACTCACAGCAACCCTGTTTAGAGTTTCTAAGTAGTAGTTCAAACTGACCTTGGGGTCCACTGCTTATCCTACAGCACCACATCGGTATTCCAAGATAAGTCACTGAGAACCCTGAGCAGCACAGTCCTACTCTGACACACATGGAATCGCCATGAGTCGAAACCAACTCAATGGCATATGGTTGAGTATTTTGTTTTAAATGTGTAAGACCAGTAATTCTAAGAAACCCTGACTATCAGCTCCATTAGAAAAACGAATAAATGGTAGCTTTAAGATTATTAAAATATATGTATTTTATTTCCTAACAACAGGACTCTGATAGTCTCAGCTTGAATATAAAACAAAAAAAATCTGTAAAGAGTTGCTTATTGGAGGAAAGCCAAACATATTAACATGAGATAAAACACAGCACAAAAGGGAAGCAAAGACTCATCTCTCCTCTGCTCCAATAAAGCTGAAGACTCACAGGACTGGTGATATTAGTCTGAGTCAGAGATGCCAGACAGGAGCCTCACTAAGTACTTCAAGAGTGAGTGCCATGGCTGCCCTCCAATCTTACCATGGCTGGCACAGCACTAGCCAGACAGAGAGATCTTGTCAGGTTCCATACTGGTTTAATCTGGTTTTCAGACTCATAACAGATGCATTCCATAAGTTTTGTTTTAACATGATATACAAGAAAATCTAAATGTACAATCTTCCTGTATGTCTGGATTTTTTTTTTCCCCCTCAGCTTGATGCACTGCTTTTTGATGAACATTTAGCTCAGCAAATTTTGTTTCTGTACACTAAGGAATTTGATAGTTCTAAAAGAGGTTTTAAATCCTTTGGCAGAGGTTCATTTATCTTAGTGAAACAATAGCTGGCAGATATACATGGTCTACAGGAAATCAGGGTAACAACTTGGGTCATTTTTTAGGTGAGCTTCTCAGCAAACTTTGATTTGTCCTGTTAAAAAATGAAGATTACTTTTTGTAAATGAAAGTGCATAATTCCTTTTTACTCTAGATTCTGAATGTCAATAAGAAAATCATCAAATAAAATCTTGTATATACCAGCTTTCATAATTCACAGCTGAGTTCTTATAAGTTCGTAATAGTTCTAAAATACTATTTCTATCAATATAGCTCTGTTGTTGTTGTTAGGTGTCATCGAAATGGTACTGACTCATAGCGACCTTATGCATAGCAGAACAAAACACTGCCGGATCCTAGGCCAGCCTCACTACTGTTGCTATGCTTGAGTTCATCGATGCTGCCACTTGGCCAACCCATCTCGCTAGGGATCTTCCTCTTTTTCTCTGACCCTCCACTTTATCAAACACGATAGCCTTCTCAAGCGACTGGTCCTTCCTGACAATATGCCCGAAGCATGAGAGATGAAGTTTGGTCATCTTGGCTTCCAAGGAGCACTCTGGCTGCACTTCTTCCAACACGGATCCATTGGTTCTTT
>NW_006410310.1:12649-13108 GCF_000296735.1 Chrysochloris asiatica | reverse complement strand
TCTCTTTCCACAGATGTAGTCAATTTGATTTCTATGTATTCCATCTGGCAAGGTCCGTGTGTATAGTCAGTCATCTCTTATGCTGTCTAAAGAAGGTAATTGAAATAAACAAATCATTGATTTTGCATAATTTGATAATATGTTCTCCAGCATCATTTCTATCACCAAGGCCATATTTTCCAACTACTGATCCTCCCTTCCTCTTTACTCCCAATCTTTGCATTCCAATCACCAGTAATGATCAATACATCTTGATTGCCCATTTGATCAATTTCAGATTGAAGAACTTCATAAAATCCCTCTATTTCATCCTCACTTGCTTTAGTGGTTCGTGCGCAAATTTGAATAATAGTGGTATTAACTGGGCTTCCCTGTTGTTGTTGTTAAGTCGGTTCTGACCCATAGCGGCCCTCTAAGGATTTCCAAGCAGTGAATGGTGAGCTTGAACCACCAAACTTG
>NW_006410310.1:11413-12016 GCF_000296735.1 Chrysochloris asiatica | reverse complement strand
ACAGTATGACAAATTGACAGACGAGTAGTGGCAATATAGCTCTGCTGTTGTGAAGTGCCATTGAGTCAGTCCCGACCCATAGCAACCCTGTATAGGGTTTCCAAGGAGCAGCTGGTGAGCTTTAACTGCCAACCTTGCAGCACAAACAGCTTTGCAGTCTGGCACATTAACTCACAGCACCACACCAGGACATATTAAAACCAAAGGAAACTATATTGTTTTTCCAGGCTCAGTCATCAACATTTTACACTACAAAATTTTCTCCCTCCTTATAAGTTTGATAGACAATCATTAGCCAATAAGATAGAAGCATTTAGGAAATCTCTTTTAAATAATGAAATTAGATTAAATTCTTTTGTCTAGAGATCAGCAGATAGTATATGAGTAACATCAGATCAGAATTGACCTCTCCCCATAAACTAATCAGTTACTACTTGTTATCCACAATCCTCTACATTATATGAGGATTTTCAGAAGTCTTATAAAGTTTGATAAAAATAAAAGCCAGTTTCTTGCTCATAATTGCACGTCCAATACCTAACACAGCTCCTGGCACAAAATATTCATTAACAGAGGGGCAGACTATGAAATTTGCATCAATAT
>NW_006410310.1:4467-10212 GCF_000296735.1 Chrysochloris asiatica | reverse complement strand
CAGATTCAGAAGACGACTTGTACTGAGGAATATCACTGCTGACATCAGATGGTTGTTTGCTGAAAGCAGACAATATCAGAGAGATGTTTACTTGTGCTTTATTGACTATGCAAAGGCATTCGACTGTGTAGATCATGACAAGCTATGGATGACACTGTGAAGAATGGGTATTCCAAAACACTTAATTGTGCTCATGAGGAACTTACACATGGAACAAGAGTCAATTGCTAGAACTGACAAAAGTGATACGGAATGGTTTAAAATCAGGAAAGGTATATGCCAGGGTTGTATCCTTTAACCATAGTTACTCATTTTGTATGTTGAGCAAATAATCTGAGAAACTGGATTATAAAAAAAAGAACATGACATCAAGACTGGAGGAAGATTCATTAATAACCTGTGATATGCAGATTATACAACCTTGCTTGCTGAAAGTGAAGAGGATTTAAAACACAGCCTTCAGTATGGATTGCATCTGAATGTAAAGGAAACAAAAATCCTCACAGCTGGACTAGTAAATAGCATGATAAACAGAGAAAAATTGAAGTTGTCAAAGTCATTTTGTTTGGATCCACAATCAACACTCATGAAAGCAGCAATAAAAAAATCAAATAACATAGTGCATTAGGCAAATCTGCTGCACAAGACCTTTTAAGGTCTTAAAGAGCAAAGATATCAATTTGAGGACTAAGGTGCATCTGACGCAAGCCGTAGTATTTTCAGTTGCCACATATGCATGTGAAAGTTGCATAGTTAATAAGGAAGACAGTAGAAGAAATGATGCATTTGAAACTGTGGTATTGGAGAAGAATATTAAAAGTACCATGGACTGCCAGAAGAACAAATAAATCTGTTTTTGCAGAAGTGCAGCCAGAATGCTCCTTAAAAGCCAAGATGGTGAGACTTCATCCCTGGTACTTGGGACATGTTATCAGGAGGGACCAATCCCTGAATAAGGACATCACACTTGATAAAGTGAAGGGTCAGTGAAGTAGGAAGACTCCCAAGGAAATGGATTGGCACAATAGCAGCTGCAATGAGCTCAAATGTTACAATTAGTGAGGATGATGCAGAACTAGGCAATGTTACATTTTTGGCACATAAGATTGCTATGAGTCAACACCTAACAACAACAGCTGAATGAACACAGCAAAAGATCCTCCTGAAATTCACCTTTTTACCTTCTAAAAACAAATCTATATTAGAGTCATTACTCTGACTTGTGAAATAACTTATAGAAGAACCATTTTAAATATGTTGTGAGTCAACACACTGGGTTACTAGTAACCAACAACAGATCCAGGAAGACATGTTTATCAGGGTACCTAGCTGGAGAATTAATTGATGCATTTGAGTGATGGTGTTGGAGGAGAATATTAAAAGTACAATGGACTGCCAAAAGAACAAACCAATCTGTGTTGAAAGAAGTATAGCCAGACTGCTTCTTGAAAGGCAGGAGAGCCAGACTTCGTCTCTCATACTTCGGACATACTGTCAGGAAGGACCAGTCCCTGGAGAAGGATATCACATTTGGTAAAGTGGAGTGTCGGAGTCAAAGAGGAAGACCCCTATTGAGATGGACTGACACAGTGGAAGCAACAATGCACTCAAGTATAGCAACAATTATGATGGTGCAGAACCAGGCAGTGTTTTGTTCCATTGTGTATAGAGCAGTTATGAGTCGGTGCTGACTCAATGGCACCTAACAACAACAACCTAGCTGCCACTCACTGGTCAAGCTGTCTGAAATGTAGCTTCCACACACATGCCATGCCTTTCTATCCCATAGCTCTTGATCCGCTTCCTGTGTTTAATTTATCCTTGTATCATTATTATCAACAGATGCTCTATTCACTTACTGTAATGATTGTTAACTCCTAACAGAATGTTAGTGCATGCGGGCAGGAATTTTATTTTATTTATCCTGTATTCTTAGTGCCTAGGTGTATGACTGACACACCGAGATGTAAATTTTATTTAAGTGAACAAATAAATGGATGGGTGGAACAAAATCCAAAGATAACATAAAAGAAGAAACAGTGGGTTGCCATAGTAGACGAGAATAGTAAACTAAAGACAACGCACAGGGTTCATTGAAGAAAGGGAGGAGCCTCAAAAAAGGAGAGGCAGAAGGTAATAAAGACAATATTTGCCTTTCTCTTGAGCCAAAATAGACTGTGAAACAACTAATAGAGAAAAAACCAGAAGTTTTAAAAAGAAACTTCTGAGAGTGATGGAGCAGACAATCCTTTTTTAAAATCTACTGCGGTTTAGTAACATAATCTCTTTGGCTAATTTTTACAGCAAATGTCTACATAATTGCTTTATTTTGTGTTCCTAAAATGTTAAGAAATAGAAAAGTGTGACACCAAAACTCAACTTATCAGTGGATAATATATTACCTCAGGTGAAAAAAAAAAAACAACAAACTTTTCCAGATAGCAGAAATCTAAGCTTTATTACTTTCATAACTCTTAAATTCATTACCATGGTATTATATTCTTCAACTAAGTGGTGCCTTATTTTGGGGACGTTTTTATCTCATTAAAATGGTTTTCAATTAAATTATTAACAATAATTATGCTTTCCCAGCCTAATATATTGAAACAATATTGTTCAAACTATTCAGCTAGAAGAAAACAGTTGGTCCCTGATTTCAATTAAATAAAAAGAAAGGAAGAAAAGTTAAAATCACTCTTAAACAGATAAATGAGGAAGTAATCAGCTTTCTGAAAGTTTCCTTACAGTGTCAATTTCTAAGTAGTGAGCTCCACTGGTACATTTAAAATTATTGACAAAAATATAATTTGCAACTTTCAGAAATACTATTATATGTAGGAATGTACAAACATGACTGGGCACATGTTAAAGCTAATCTCTTGACTATTTTGCATCATGTAAATGGAGATATGATTAGTCTAAGTTCATGACAAGAAAATCAAGACTGCAATAAGAAACTTCTTGTTGCTGTTAGCTGCCAACAAGTCAACTCTGACTCATAGCAACCCAATACGGCTTATTAGAACTGCTCCGTAGGGTTTGCTAGACTGAAAGTTTTATAGAACAGCTTATCAGGACTTTGCTCCATGGCTGGTGGGTTTGAAGCATCTGTCTTTCAGCTAGAAACTGAGCAGTTACCAGACTCCTTCACAAGAAATGAGAGAACTAGATATCTGGACCCATTTAGCTCTAGTGATGACATCCTTAAGGATACTTGTATCAGTTTCCTTCAAAACCACTGAAGGTGTTGAGGAATACAAATTTTAAAAAAGTTAATGTAATCCAAGAAAATCTCATAGTTTCAGGACATTATGAACATAAAGTGTATGAGTGTAGAAACAATTGTATTTTAATGTTTCACTACTGTCCCTAATCGGAGGAAAGTCAATTTACCTTCACATCTCATTTTCACTTTTGTCAGATCTACACAAAATCTGAATACCTGATGAAAAATTTGTCAATAGTACTAGCATATCATATTATAAAAGTTAAGTTCAAGGCTGTCATTGATACTATGAGTCTGGTTATCCTAAAGAACAGAGGGAATGCAAAAAGGTAAAAGATTGAAAAGGCGACAAAGAAATGTTGGCAACTGAGGCAGTTTACACAGATGTGGATTGTTTCACAATCTGTGAGGACATAGATAAGACAATGCTTTATAAAAATGAAATTCTGGGGAATAACAGTATAGCTGTAATTCGAGTGTACTGGGTTTGCAAAATGGGCAATGGAGGAATTTCTTCATGTACATTTTATGTTTCGTTTGGAAATTATATCAGATATATATTTTTTTAATTGCCCTCTAAGATCTATAAAAGTCCTTCCACACCTCTTAAATTTTGTTAATGTTAGAATTGTTCCTTATGTCTGTTTAGTTATATAAATTTTCCTTTTCAGCTACTAAAAACATCTATTGGGTTTTATCTTAATCTTAATATATTTCAGGCATTTTACTGGTGTGGCGCTGTAAGATAAGCACTAGACCACAAGGTCGGTGGTTCAAACTCACCAGTCGCTCCTCAGAAAACGCTATGAGTCAGAATCAGATCGACAGCACTTAACAAAAACAACAATTATTTTTGCTATTGGTTTATAGGAGGTTGTTTACGCTTTCTTGTTTTTCAGAAAATTCAACATCTTAATTCTCTAATCCTTTATAAGCAAATATTCTATTCTTTAATGTTGACTGTTGTTCTTAAGTGCCATAGAGTTGGTTCCGACTCATATCAGCCCTGTGTAGGGTTTCCAAGGAGTGGCTGGTAGGTTTGAACCGCTCACCTTGTGGTTCTAACCTACCTTTAGATACAGTTCATTCTCCTGCAGCACCATACCAGGACTCTTCAATGTTAATCAATTTTTTACAGCCTGGAACTTCTAGAGTGAAGCTAGTGTATAATCTATGTAACTGATATACTTATCAAAGAAGAAGAGTACACAAGTTATAAAGATTACAAGTAAAGAAAGAATTCAGGGACCCAAACAAAAACTGTAAGGAAATGTTAAAATGTTTATAGCAAATGAGTTAAAGAACTAAAACTATGAGAAATTTGTACATTAAGTTGTGTTTTTTACTAACCATAAACAATTTTTATTCAGGTTAGTATTTTTCCTCAGAATGGTGGTGGTGGTGGTGTACCGTGGAGTCGGTTCCGACTCTTAGCAACCCTGCATAGGGTCTCCAAGGTTGTAAATTTTCACAGGAGCAAAAAGCCTCATCTTTCTCCCACAGAATGGTTCATAGTTTCAAACTGCTGACCTTGATGTTAGCAACCCAACTCGTACCCACTACGCTATCAGTGCTCCTTAACATCTTAATCCTAACTAGAAAATCAATTTAGTAATGTACTTCAAGAAGCACAGAGATTATATGACTGACTGAAATAAATGAAAATTTGTTTCAGCTGAGGCAAAAAATCTATAACAAACTACTAATGAAATGATAATGATTTATCAATTAAAATTAAAGTATTTATGATGAAATATCTTTAAGAAAAACCATACTTCAATTTTCCATTTAGCAGGAACAAATAAGATAAGTCTAGATTTTAAAAAAGATAATAGGACTTAACATTTTTGGTCAATTGAATTTTTACAAGTATGTCACAGCAATTCAATGAAAAAAAATAATAATTTGTCTGTTCAACAAAAGATCTGGGGCAGCTGCATATCCACAGGCAAAAAATAAATAAATAAAGTTGGACTTCACAATATATACAAAAATTTATTCAAAATACATTAAAGGCATAAACTCTTACAACACACACACAGAAATCTTTGTGGTCTTAGATCACACAATGGTGTCTGAGATGTAACACTCAAAGAACAAATAGCAAAAGAAAAATTAAATACATTGGGCATCATCAAAATGAAAAATCTGTATGCATCAAAGAACACTACTAGAAAGTGAAAAGGCAACCCACAGGACAAGACAAAATATTTGGAATTCATGTACATGGTAAGGGACTTGTACCCAGTATATAAATTACAAAAAAAAAACAAAAAAACAAAACCTCTTACAAATTGACAACAAAAATGACAAATAATCCCATTTAAAAAGTGGCAAAAGCGGAAGGAACAAACAAGATGCGGATCCGGTGGAAGTGCAGTAAAGGAGCTCCGCCAACAACAACACAGAATACCCGACCAAGCAGGCTCAGGGGCTGGTCCCAGAACTCTGAACCACATACAAAGGAATATTTAGAAGGTTGGAAGGCTTACAGCTGGGGGAATGTGTGGCAGAAGCAA
>NW_006410310.1:0-647 GCF_000296735.1 Chrysochloris asiatica | reverse complement strand
AAAAAAAAAAAAAAATTGGCAAAAGCTTTGATTTACCATTTCTCCAAGAAAGTAAAACAAATGGTTAATAAGTACAAATACATGAAAAGATGTTTAGTACTAACAGAGCTCTGCATTCTTTCAAGCAATGAAATATACAAATGAACCGCATTTTTATAGTTGGAAGCAGCCTTCCTTCACAAACTTTGCCACCATAATATGTTTCCTTCCATTCAAAACCACATATACAGCCCCTCCTCCATCTCAATTAATACTCTTCTTGGCAATTTTCCAATCAGTGCAAGGTAAATGGAGACATGATTGATGCTGTCAAAGACTTCTTTTTGCTCAGATCACCCATCAACACTCATAGAAGCAGCAGTTAAGAAATCAAATGACGTACTGCATTAAGCAAATCTGCTGCACAAGACCTCTTTGAAGTGTTGAAGAGCAAAGATGTCAGTTTGAGGAGTAAGGTGTGCCTGACCCAAACCATGGTATTTTCAATAATCTCATACGCATGTGAAAGTTGGACAACGAATAAAGAAGACCATAGAAGAATTGATGCATTTGAGTTATGGTATTGGAGGAAAATATTAAAAGTACCACGGACTTCCAAAAGAACAAACGAATTTGTGTTGGAAATAGTACAGCCAGAATGCTCCTTA
>NW_006410309.1:15533-16049 GCF_000296735.1 Chrysochloris asiatica | reverse complement strand
ATTTTCTAAACGTATTCTGGGTTCAAATTGGTGTCCAGCTTTCTTATATTCCTTGGCTTAGACAGTCTCTAAATTTTTTAATTTGACTTTTTTTCTACCTAATTCTATTTCAGAGCCATTGCCTTATTTCTTCACAACAATTAAAATGTTTTTATTATTTAAAATGAGTGTTTAGATCCGTGAAATCATACAATATTTGCCCCTCTGTGATTGACTTAGTTGGTTTTATTGATTGCACACATGAAAAGCCTCAATTGGCAAGTTTTCTATTACATATATGTTTACAGCAACTAATAATGTTTTTGAAAGTTAAATACTTTTTGGCAAACGTTTTCTATAGTATTTTGAATAAATGTATCTATTTCTCTGAAAAAAAAAACAAAAAAAGCAGAACCTAAGCTTCTTCTTTGTCTAGCACCATTCCCATTATCCCCATTGTCCCACTAAGTAAAGAACAAATGTTTAATGAGAACTTTCACTGTGCCAGGTACTGTGCTTAATGATTCATTGTTGTTG
>NW_006410309.1:9984-11812 GCF_000296735.1 Chrysochloris asiatica | reverse complement strand
AGTCCAGCTACTTGGGCTATTTGCTCAATGTACAGATTAAATAATTATTGTGAAAGTATACATTTTCGATGCTCACCTTTCTTGATTTTGCACCATTAAATATCTCCGTGTTTCATTTTAGCAACTGCATCTTTGTACAAGTTCCCCATCAGCATATTAAGTGTTCTGGAATTTTCATTCTCTACAATGTATTCCATACTTTGTTATGATCTATACAGTTGAATGCCTTTGCATAGTTAATAAAACCCAAGTAAAGTTATTCTCTGCTTTCATCCAAGACCCATCTGATGTCAGCTGTGCTATCCCTTGTTTCGTGTCTTTTTCTGGATCTGGCTTTAACTTCTAGTAGCTCCCGGTCAAAGTACTGCTGCAATCTTTTTTCATTATCTTCAGTACAGTTTTACTTGCATGTGATATTAATAACATTGACTGATGGTTTCCACATTCAGTTGGATCACTTTTCTTTGGAATGGGACACAAATATGTTTCTTTCCCAGTCAGTTGGCCAGGTAGCTGTGTTTCAGATTTCTTGGCATAGATGAGTGAGCACCTCCAGCTTAATGGTATGTTGTTTTTAGGTGTCATTGAGTCAGATCTGAATCATAAAAACTTTATGCACAACTGGAGAAAACACTGCCTCTTTCCTACACACTCCCCACCACTGTTATTGAATCCATTGCTGCTGCCACTATGTCAATCCATCTCATTGGACGTCTTCCTTGTTTTCTAGACCCTCTATTTTGTCAAACATTTGCTGGTCTCTCCTGACAGCATGTTAAGTATTAGAGATGAATTCTTACCATCCTGGATTCTAGGAAACACTTTGGCTTTATTTCTCTTCTGACAATACATGGTACTTTCAATATTCTTCTCTAACACTACGTCTCAAATCCATCAATTCTTCTATGGGTTTCCTTATTCATTGTCCCACTTTCACATGCATCTGAGGTTATTGAAAATACTATGACTTGGGTCAGGTGCTCTTTAACCCTCAAACTGATGTTTTTACTCTTGAACACTTTACAGAGGTCTGATCATTGACTATCAAAAATGGAGTAGAGGGTTATAAAGGCATGATGTGACTGGCTTACAAGCTTTCATGAGTGTGCTTAGTTTCAGAATGAGGAGAGTAAGGTAGACTCCCCATCGATTAGTTTCCCTCTTTTCCAGATGGATCTGGTGAAAGGAGTTGGGGGATGGTAGTGGTAGAATTTTATGACTCAGTTGTTGAGTAATTGTTAGCAAGAGTAATTGCAATTGTCACGACTCTAATTGTACTTAGTTAGCGGGGAGTGCTTAATCTTTCATTTCAGGAATAGATCATCAAAATTGAAAAGCATGAGTGGAACATGAAGTCCCTGTTTAGAAAAGTAGCAACAGCAGAGATGGTAACAGAGACGGTGGCATGGAGAGACAGCAGTTTCAGGATCTAAGACCATGGATTGAGAAAGGTTGTGTGCCTGCGAGCAGGACACTGTCTGCTTGAATGTGTCCTTTGGAAATTTAAATGAATATATATTTTTGTTTTGTAAGTGCACATCGAATACATTTGCCTTGTCCACTTGTGGAATATAAGATATATATATTGGGAGCACCAGAGAAGAAGTAGGATAAATTTTGTAACAGGGAGAAGATTGTAATCATTGAGATGAAACGAAGTGTACAATTTGCTGACTGTAAAGCTGATGATCTTGTTTGCAAACCTTCACAAAATTCATATTAAAAAGCTAATAAATAAATATGCAATAGATTTTCCTAATGCAGTATGTTGTTTGATTTTTTCACTGTTGTTTTTAGTTGTTGTTAAGTGCAGTCAAGTCATTTCTGA
>NW_006410309.1:2854-8941 GCF_000296735.1 Chrysochloris asiatica | reverse complement strand
GTTAATGTTGTTGTTAAGTGTTGTCGAATTGGTTCTGACTCATAGTGGTCCTGTGTTGGGTTTCCAAGGAGTGGCTGATAGGTTTGAACTGTTGACTTTGTGGTTTGAAGTCCACTGCTCATCCTACAGTGCCACACCAGGAATCCATAGCAATGCAGCAGGTCAGTAAAAATGGAGGAAAGCTTCAATTGGTTGGATCGCCACAATATCCACAACAATGGACTCGAACAGACCAATGATCAAGAAACACCCTGGCCTGGTTCTACACAAGGACCCTATGAGTAGGAGCCAACTCTATGCCAACTAGCAGCAATAGTAAAGGTATACTCGGGTATACACCAAACAAATTTTGCAGAAAGTTTCCACTCATAGATAGTAAAGCATCTTTTTAAAATTCTCCAAATATACCCAATCTACTTCTCTTCCCAGGCAGAAATGTGAGTTTTAGGATCACTGACAACATGTTACCTGGGCAACCCATTAAGTAAAATGCCACAGAACGAAACTCTGAGTATAAGTATTTCCTTTCCTGTCTGCCTTTTGAAGAGTGGCAACAGATACAGCATCAAAGGTTCCACTTATAAGGAGATCAAAAAACAGAGAGTGGGTTCTGCTATATCTAAATAACTACTTATGATTTCAATCACCTTCCCTTTGAGCCTTTGATTATTTTTAGAACCACCTTTCAAGAATGGCCAGATGCATTCACAGCACTAAGAACTTGGGTGAGAGTTATACAACTGCAATTACTAGAATATTTCAGATTGAATTATAATAATTAGATTTTCTGAAGAGCCCAGATAATTAGATAAAAAAAAGGGTTCTGACCTACACTCTTAACTGAACAATGCCAACCAGGATGTCTAGATTACAGTCACATTTGCTATTATATGCATACTTGATATTCAAAGATACTTACATAAGAAGCAAGTTTCCTTGAAAACGGACCATGGTTCCAAATCACCAAAACATCAGCATTCAGAATATACATGTCCATTAACCATCTGGAAGTATGGCTTGATGCACAATACATGTGGCTGATGCCATCTACTTCCACCTTGGCTATTTGCCATTTCATTGGACATGGGTGAGGTACAAAAAAACCTAAATCACGTCTGCTACATTCTAAAGCTTCTCGTTTAAAAAAGGAAACCACATTTCCCTATACCAGAAATAAGCTTGACTTATTTGCTACTTCCCCAGTCATCAGAATTCTTAGCATGGATTCATAACGCAAATTAATGTTAACATATTTGATTTAAAATATCAGAAACATAACTAAGGAACTATTTCATCTACATAGAATTTTTATAATCACAGGATATTAGATAGGAATATGAAACCCATTACATGGTTCTTAACTAAACTCTAGCCTGTAGGTTTATGTCTTTGCTGCAGTAACAGGAACTGGGTATGTTAACTCAATTTAAACCCTAAGAAATCTAGATAAAATGTATAAAACAGGCAGTACAGGAGAGCCTTCTCCAAGACAAAAAAAAAAAAAAAAACACATAATAATTTCTGGAGTGAGTTTTCAGGCCCCACAGCACGGAGAGGAGAACTTCTTGATTGTGTTAACAGATTCATGGGATGGTAAGTCAGGGATAGCGGAGCGAGAGAGGTCATAAAAAGTAACAGGCTTATTATACTCACAGGTCCCAGAGACAAGGAGGCAGAGCATGTTATGACATAGGACCAGACAGGGGACAAAGTATCAGCAAGTTAGAATTATGGGAGAGGATTTATGAATGTCAAGCAAGGTGGGGTTAGCTCAGCTTCACAGGTTTCCTGGGAATAAGTCATTTTGAATAATTCTGCAGGAAGCATAGAATTCTGTGGCACTGTAGGTTCAACACTGTACTGCGAACCACAAAGTCAGCTGTTCAAACCCTCCAGCTGCTTCTAGGAAACCCCATATACAGTTGCTATGAATTGGAATAAACTTGATAGCACTTAACAATAGCCATACTGTGGTGCACTGCAAATCTTAACCTCTATGCCTGTGATTGTGTGATATTTTAGGATAAATACTGGACTTTTAACCGTAAGATTGGTGGTTCAAGACCACCATCCACTCCTTGGCAACTCTGTACTGGGTTGTTATGAGTTGACCTGACTCAATGGCACTACACAACAACAGAAAAGCCTGTAACAGGATCCAGCTATGGCGCTGATGGATAAACACTGATCTGCTAATCACAAGGTCAGTGGTTAAGACCCACCAGTTGCACCTAGAAACCCTAGGATGAGACGTAACAAGATGCCTGTGATTATGGACCCATTTTGAAGTGAGTTGCTAATGAAACTGGATTAAAGTGGGGCCAGAGGTGCATATGATCAAGAACAGATAGTACTGAAGGAAGAAGTCCAAGCTGCCTGAAGATATTGGCAAAAAACATGGCTCCAGGAATTGACGGAAGACAAATTGAAATCTTTCAACAAACTGATGCAACTCACTCATCTATGCCAGGAAATTTGAGGACAAGTACCTGGCCAACCAATTAGAAGAGATCCATATTTGTGCCCATTCCAAAGAGAGGCGACCCAATGGAATGTGGAAATCATTGCACAGTATCACTAATATCTATGCAAGTAAAGTTTTGCTAAAGATAATTGAAAAATGGCTACAATAGTACATCGACAGAAAACTGCCAGAGTTTCAAGTCAGATTTAAACAAGGATGTAGAATGAGGAATGCCATTACTCATGTCAGATGGATCTTAGCTGAAAGTAGAGAATTCCAGAAGGATGTTTATCTGGGCTCTATAGGCTATGCAAAGGCTTTCAACTCTGTGATCATGGCAAGCTAGAGATACCATAGTGAAGATTGTGCTGTGAGTAATAGCACACTTGAATGTGCTATGAGTAATCTGTACATAGGCCAAGAGATAGAAATTAGAACACAACAAGGAGATAGTGAATGGTTTAAAATCTGGAAAGGTGTGAATCAGGGCTATATTCTTTCACCATACATATTCAATCTGTATGCTGAGCAAATAATCTGAAATGCTGGTTATATGAAGAAGAATGTGGCATCGGGACAAGAGTAAGACTCATTAACAACTTGCAATATGCAGATGATACAACCTTGTTTGCTGAAAGCAAAGAGGACTTCAAATACTTATTGATGAAGATCAAAGACCACAGCCTTCAGTATGGATTGTGCCTCAATGTAAAGAAAACTAAATTCTCACAACTGGAGCAATAAATAACAACATGATAGATGGAGACGAGATTGAAGTTGTCGAAGACTATTTTCCTTGGATCCACAATCAACACTCAAGGAAGCAGCATTCAATAAATTAAATGATGTACTACTAAATAACTCTGCTTCATAAGACCTCTTTAAAATGTTCACAAGCAAAGGTGTCAGTTTGAGAACTACGGTGCACCTGACCCAAGTCACACGTTATTTTCAATTGTCTCATATGCATGTGAAAGTTGGACAATGAATAAGGAAGACTGCAGAAGAATAAATACATTTTAGCTATGTTGTTGGAGAAAAATGTATAAAGTACCATGGACTGTCAGAAGAACAAACAGGTCTGTGTTGGAAGAAGTACAACTAGAGTATTCGTTAGAAACCAAGATAGTGAAACTTTGTCTCTAGTGCTTCAGACATGTTATCAGGATGGACCAATTCCTGGAGAAGGACATTATACTTGGTATAGTAGCTGTTCTTTCTGTTGTTAAGTGCCTTAGAATACATTCTGACTCATAGCGACCATGCATAGGGTTTCCGAGAGTGGCTGGTGAATTTGAACTGCTGACCTTGCAGTGCAAACTTAAGTTATGGTTGAATGCTTATCCTACAGTGCCACTGAGGGGTCAGCAAAAAAGAGGAAGACTCTTAATGACATGGATTTACACTGTTGCTGCAAAAATTGGGTTCACACATAGCAACAACTGTGAGGATGGTGTAGGATCAGGTTGTGTTTTGTTCTGTTGTTCATAGGGTCGTGATAAGTGGAACCTATAGGACTCGATCTAACAACAACAACAACAACAAGGATTAAAGACACCCCGCATTACTAGAGGTATGATTCAAATCACCACGCTTTATTTTCCTTGGTGGCATGGTCTGAGTCCAATATATAAGAATGCTTTGACAACTTTCATACTCTTGCTCTGGATCTTGCATCTGACTCATCATACCTGACCTCCATTAGATATGAGGCCTATCACCTGACCTGATTGTCAAGCTTTCACAGTCTGATACATCTACAGTTTTTTGACAGACCTGACACTTCGCGTTCCTCAAATCCTGAGACTGTACTGGTGAGAAGAATTCTCCAGCTTGGTCTCTGAATTATGAATTTGGGACTTGCCAGTCTCTACAATTGCATGAGACATTTCCTTTGACAGTGTGAGTTCTGTTTGACATTGCAAAGCATTGCAAACCTCGGGGATGTGAATGAGTGGAGGAATGGTGTCCGGTGTTAGGGATTATGGGAAGTGGTGTAACATGTTGGAAAAGTCAGATATATGGGATACCTATAACCTCCACCTCATAGGGACCACCCTTGTGCAGATCCCTTTAAAAGAAATGATTCATGCAGTCTATCTTTAATTATTGGGTATCTGTTCTCAGAACAATTAAGATGTGTGCATCTTGGCCAAGGAGTGTGAGAAATTTATGAGGGAAGTGGTTAGAGAGTGACTTTAATGCATTGCTCAAGTAGGGAAATGGACCAATTTCCTGTCAGGGTCTCAATCCTGTATCAAGACAACATTTTAAGCAAACTGCATTGCACTGATATAGCTAGATTATACATAGTAAGGTACTGGAATGAACTGACTTAAGCAGAAAGAGAATGGAGAGAGTTCTGGAGATCTACAAAAGGTCATTCTCCAGTCTTGAGCTTAAGAGTGAATTGTGTGTGAAGAATATTTGAAATTGGGAAAGGACACTGGAAAAAACACAGACTGAACAATCTCTAGGATTTACTAGGGCCAGAAATAGAAATAGTATCTGTTCACACCAGCTTGAATGGGAAAATCTCTAAACACATGGAGCGTTAAGTAGAAATTTGAGGAGACAATTGCATTAGTGGTGATGGTGGTGGTGATGGTGATTGTGTGCCATCCAGTCACTTCTGTCTCATAGTGACCTTGTATCGGCTTTCCAAGGCTGTAAGTAGTTATGGGAGTAGAAAACCTCACCTTTCTTCCAAGGACAGACTGATAGGTTTGAACAGCTGAGCTTGCTGTTAGCAGCCCAGCTCATAATCACCTAGGTTTCCAGGGCTCCTCTTTGCATTAGTTGTTGTTGTTGGTATGTGCCATGGAGTCAGTTCCGACTCATAGTGACCCTATACAGGGTTTCTGAGGCTGTAAATCTTTACAGGAGCAGAAAGCCTCCTCTTTCTTCCGCAGAACAGCTGGTAGTTTTGAAATGCTGACCCTGAGGTTCACAGCCCAATTCGTAAACACTACGCTGCCAGAGCTTCTTCATTGAATTAGTAGTGTGGCCAAATTAGCACTAAACTACTGTCTGTTCTGAACACACCTAACTTTTTTTTTTTTTAATTAAGTCCTTAAAAGATCAAACTGTTGTAAATAATGCAACAGCATCCTACAGCAAATCCTAAAAGTACTTAAGAAGTTACAAGATATTAACAAAGGGAGAGAGAACAAACAAGATGGTGGATTGGGTGGAAGTATAGTAAGGAGCTCCGTGAGCAACAACATAGAATATCTGACTAAGCAGGCTCAGGGGATGATCCCAGAACTCTGAACCACATATAAAGGAATACTTATAAGGTTGAAAGGCTTACAGCTGGGGGAATTTGTGGCAGAAGCAAGAAATCCATTGCTTTCTACTTCGGGATGCTCAGCTGCTCCAGGAGCTGCCATCTTGGGTGAGACCAAACGGGGGAAGAATAGGAGTGGCCACAGATGCCTGCCAGAACCGCTGAGATAAAGGTGTGTACATTCTTTTCTTTTGGTATCTGTTCATTGGTCCCTTGCTGTCTGCACACCTCCATTCTGTTGACTATAGGGGTACTTGAGCTAGTGGACACCCCAGCCCCACCCTCGGAGGGTTCTACTACGCATGCACACAGATCTCCTTGAAATTTGAAAAGA
>NW_006410309.1:0-448 GCF_000296735.1 Chrysochloris asiatica | reverse complement strand
TAAGATTCATAAGATTGAATAGTTAATAATTGTTATCATTACTAATCGCGACTGCCACAATTGCAAAGGTAGAAGTTTTGTAACAAAAAAAGGGGAGTGGCTAATTTTACAGTCCAGTAACAGAGGGCCCTAGGACCATCAAGAGAGGAATGCACAAATAGAATGCGGGACCTTATCCAGAGAAGCAGCAGCACCAGAGAAGGAGGCAGAGATGGGGGCACGGAGAGGAAGAGCGGTTGAGGACTCTAGATTCATGGACTAAGAAGAGAGGGACTAAGAGCTGGTGGCCAGGAGCAAACTTATAGAATGTGCCCTTTGGAGATGTAAATTATTATATATGCCTGAGTGGGGCTTTTTTGTTTATTTGTTTTTAAAAAAGCTAAAGTGGATAGAGAGAAATACTGTTAACTGATGGTACATGGAGGGGATTATAATCATTGTAATGAAA
>NW_006410308.1:13903-16080 GCF_000296735.1 Chrysochloris asiatica | reverse complement strand
CCAAAATATGACCTTGAGTATATCTCACCTGAATTTAGAAACCATCTCAAGAATATATTTAATGCATTAAACACTGGTGTCTGAAGGACAGAAGAGCTTTGGAATGACATCAAGAATATCATGCAGGAAGAAAGCAAAAAGTCATTAAAAAGGCAGGAAAGAAAGAAAAGATCAAAATGGATGTCATAGGACACTCTGAAACTTGTAAAGATGTAAAGCAAATGGAAGAAATGAGGAAGTAAAAGAGCTGAACAGAAAACTTCCAAGGGCAGTTAAGAAGATAAAGTCAAGTATCATTATTCAAATTTATGTACCCACTACCAAAATCAATCATGAAAAATTAAAGAATTCTACAATTTTTTTTATTTTGAATATGATCAAACATGCAATCAAGATGCATTGTTAATTATTGGTGATTGGAATACAAAAGCTAGAAACAAAGAAGGACCAGTAGTTGAAAAATATGGCCTTGGTGATAGAAATGGTGCTGGAGATAGAAATTATCGAGCAATATCATTAATATCACATGCAAGTAAAATTTTGCTAAAGACGATTCTAAAACAGTTGTAGCAGTACATTGACAGGAAACTGCCAGAAATTTAACCCAGAACCAGAAAAGGACAAGGAACTTTGGATATTATTGCTGGTGTCTCATGGATTTTGGCTGAAAACAGAGAATACCAGAATGATGTTTATTTGTGTTTTATTGACCATATAAAGGATCATAAGAAACTATGGATAACATTGCAAAGAATGGAAATTCCAGAACACTTAATTGTGCTTATGAGGAATCTGTACATTCACCAAGAGGCAGGTGTTTGAACAAGGACAAAGAGATACTGCATGGTTTAAAATCAAGAAAAGTGTGTGTGTCAGGGTTGTATCCTTTCACCATACTTATTCAATCTGTATGCTGAGCAAATAATCAGAGAAGCTGGATTATATGAGGAATGTGGCATCAGAACTGGATGTAGATTCATTAACCATCTCTGATATTCAGATGAGAAAACCTTACTTGCTGAAAGCAAGGAGGAATTGAAATACTTACTGATCTAAGAATACATCCTTCAATATGGATTACAACTCAATGTAAATAAAACAAAAATTCTCATAACTAGACCAATAAATAACATCATGATAAATGGAGAAAACACTCAAATTGTTAAGTATCTCATTTTACTTGGATCCATAATCAATGCTCATGGAAGTAACAGTCAAGGATGTATTGTATTGGACAAATATGTTGCAAAAGGCCTCTTTAAAGTATTAAAAAAGCAAAGATGTCACTTTGAAGGCTAAGGTGCTCCTAACCCAAGTCACAATATTTTCAATTGAATTATCTACATGTGAAAGTTGGACAATGAATAAGAAAGACCATAAAATAATTGATGTATTTGAGCTATGGTGTTTGGAAAGAATCATAGATTACTAGAAGAACAAACAAATCTGTCTTGGATGAAGTACAGTCAGAATGCCTCTTAGATGTGAGGATGGCAAGACTTCATCTCATATACTTTGGACATGTTATCAGGAAGGACTGATCCCTGGAAAAGATATGATAGTTGGTAAAGTGTTAGGTCTGTGAAAAAGAGGAGGCGTCCCGATGAGATGGATTTACACAGTGACAACAATGGGCTCAAACATAAGAACAATTCTGAATGGGCAGTGTTGTGTTTTGTTCTGTTGTGTGTATGGTCACTATAAGTTGGAGTTGACTTGAAAACACCTAACAACAACATTAATGATAAGATCATTGGTTTCAGTCATACTTTTTTTTTTTTTAAGTTTTTATTGAGAACTGAGTGATAGTTTACATGGGAGCACATTGGCTTTACACCATCGTTTCATTGTAATAATTACAATCTCCTCTGTATAGCATCATTCAACAGTATTTGCTTTCATCACCTATGTGGTTTTTTTTGGGGGGGGGGAGGGGAAGGGGCGTGAGATATACACAAAAACACTCAGGAATATATGCTCATTTAAACAACCAAAGGGTACATTCTACAGGCCTGCCTTCTGGCCACCAGCACCCAGTCCCTTTCTTTCCATGAGTTCAGAGTCCTCAGCTGCTCCCTCTCTCCATGTCCTCATCTCTGCTTCCATCTCTGGTGTTACTGCTTCTCTGGATAGGGTCCCGCATACCACTCATGCTCTTCTCCCTTTAGGGTCCTATG
>NW_006410308.1:9646-12793 GCF_000296735.1 Chrysochloris asiatica | reverse complement strand
CTCTTCTCTCTCTCATCTCCAGGTCAATGGGAATCTATAGATTGTGACTGAACTCAGCCCATTTCTTCATTGCTGCATTTCCCCCTTTTCCACTCACCAGTAGACCAATGTGGTAGCCTATCTACTGCTTGGCTGAAAATTGGGTCACAAGGGTAAGTTCCTTTCCGGATCTGAAGGATAATGGAAGGTCACAGTCTCAGGTTCCTCCAGTCTCTTTCTGACCTATAAGCCTGTTTTTTGTTTTCATAATTTTGAGTTTTGTTCCATATTTTCTCCCATTTTATCTGGGTTCTTCTAATATGGTCCCTTTCCGAGCAGTTATAGGAGTAGCCAGGCACTATCTAATTCTTCTGGTGGTGACTGATGTTCACATGTTCTGTTGGTCCATTGGAATAGCTGTTTCCAAACATCTTAAAATTTTCATCATTCTTCTTTCTTGTGCACATGGAAAGAATGATCAATAGTGGCACCTAGGATGGTCGCTCATGTGCTTTTAAGATCCCAGTCACTACTCACCAAGTAAAATTTAGAACCTTGTCTTTGTAGACTCTGCTATGACCAATTGACTATGGTGTTCCTTGAGACTATGATCCTGAGCCCCCAGACCCAGCATCTCATTGCCTTAAGATGTTTGTTAATATCTAAGAAGTTTTAGTTCCATTACATGTTATTAACCATTCCTGAACTATCTCTGCAGCTAGTGTAACATGACAATGAATCACAAGGTCTCAGTCATACACTCACTCCTGGATTATGGTTAGTCATCTCTACCCAAAATCCATTTAATAGAGAAGAGGAAGAGAGTGTTTGCAAGAGGAAGTTAGGGTCTTGTTGTAAGAAGAAGTTTGAAAGAATGCAGAGCAGCAAGATTATAAATCTTTCTTACTAATTTGCTGCTATACGTTCCTTCATAACTGTTTCATTTAAGTCAGTCAGTCTACTAATTTCTCCCAATATATCATGCACATTCCCATATTTCCCACATAGGAAGATGTACTCTCTGAATACTACCCAATCTTTGAATTCTTCATAAAGCCTGTCCTAGATGCACTGACCTTTCCCTCTTCAGAATTAATTAGCTAAACCTCTCAAATAAACATATCAGGATGCAAGCAAATGAAAATGGTATTTTAAGGATAGTTTTGAATTATCTCTAATTTATGTATATGAGTATAATCACTACTCTTGTGCATTTGACCTGCACTATATATGCTCTAGTAGCGTAGTAGTTACAAGTTGGGCTGCTAACCCCAAGGTTAGCAGTTCAAAACTACCAGCTGTTCCATGGGAGAAAGATGAGACATTCTGTTCCTGTAAAGATTTCCAACCTTGGAAACTCTACAAAGGGTCTCTATGAGTCGGAACTGATTCCATGGCACACAACCACCACCACCATATATATATACTGTAGGTGTTTGTTGTAGGTGTTGTTAGGTGCCATCGAGTTGGTACCAACCCATAGCGACCTTATGCACAGCAGAACGAAACAATGTCCAGTCCTGGGCCAACTTCAGTACTGTGGCCATGCTTGAGTCCATCGATGCTGCCACTTGGCCAATCCATCTCGTTGGGGGGTCTTCCTCTTTTTCTCTGACCCTTCACTTTATCAAACATGATATCCGTCTCCAGTGACTGGTCCCTCCTACCAATATGTCTAAAGTATGAGAGACAAAGTTTGGCCATCTTGGCCTCCAAGGAACATTCTGGCTGCACTTCTTCCAGAATGGATCTATTGGTTCTTGTGGCAGCCCATGACACTTTCAATATTCTCCTCCAACACCATAACTCAAAACCATCAATTCTTCACTGTCCAGCTTTTACATGCATATGAGGTTATTGAAAATACCATGGCTTGGGTCAGGTGCACCTTAGTCCTCAAGCTGACATCTTTGCTCTTCAATACTTTCAAAAGGTCTTGTGCAGCAGATTTGCCTAATGAAATATGACGCTTGATTTCTTGACTGTAGTTGTAGACAGCAGTTTTTTAATGCAATGACTCAATGCCAACCATATTAGAAATTTCTTTGTTCCTTTGTCTTAATTTAGTAGGTAATTAATAAATATTTATAAATGAATGAATTAAAAGATAAATTGGTAATGGGGAAACACTATAAAAAATATAGCTCTACATAATTATAGCAACAGTTTAACAACTCTATTAAAGGAATCTTCCTATTATTAAACTTGCCCCATTTTGGTGTTCCCACAGTGTTTTTTTTCATACTGTTATCATTGCTTTTAGAGTGTTGAATTATAATTTATCTTTTTACTCAACTGTCTCCTCTAAATTGTGAGTAACTGAAGTGCAGGTTCTGAGTTTTACTGATTCTTATAATCCTGAAACATAGTAGGTATCCAGTTAATATTTGTAGAAAGGATAAATGACAATCAATTTTGAGATCAAATACTATTTATAACTCCTGTTAAAAATGATTTATTTCCCTACTCCTTTAACCTTGAGAATATTTTAATTCAGTATTTCCTGTAATATATCCAATGCCAAGTCATGGGCAAGGATGAATGGTTATTTTAGGCTAAGAGGTACTGATTTTCTAGCTTGATGGAGTCACTATGCTTTCAGGTCCAGTTATCAGGTAATATTTCAACACCTGGCCCATTTTTGAGCAAGAAAATAACATGTTGTTAGTGAAGAGGAATTATTCTGCCAGTGATAGGCAATATAGTTATAAAACTATTATATTAATCTGAGTATAAGGTCAATAAGACCCTGATCAAAAGTAATAGACTAGAGATGATAAGAGGTAACACATTCTATAAAAGCACTTGTAAAATTTTTTTTATCATTTTAATTTTGTCTTTTGATTTTAAAAAGCAATATATTACCCTTTGGCTCAGAACTTTCAAGTTTAGGAATTTACTCAGAGGAAATTAATATGAGGTATGTAAAAATATAAGAAGCTCTGGTAACATAGTGGTTACAAATCGGACTGCTAATCTCAAGGTTGTTGTTGTTGTTGTTAGGTGCCATAGAGTCGGTACTGACTCATAGCGACCTTGTGCACAGCAGAATGAAACACTGCCCGATCCTGAGCCAACCACACTACTGTTGCCACGCTTGAGTCCATCGATGCTGCCACTTGGCCAATCCATCTTGTTGGGGGTCTTCCTCTTTTTTCTCTGACCCTC
>NW_006410308.1:7104-8611 GCF_000296735.1 Chrysochloris asiatica | reverse complement strand
TGTATGCTTGCAGTCATTTCTTTAGTAAAACTTTACTCACATGGGATATCAAAGAGATTGTCCAATGATTTCCACATTCCATTGGGCCACCTCTCTTTGGAATGGGCACAATCAGTTGGCCAGATAGTTGTTTTCCAAATTTCTTGGCAGAGATGAGTGAGTGTCTCCTCACTTTTTTGAAAGATTTCCATTTTTATTCCATCAATTCCTGGTGCCTTTATCTTTGCCAATTCCTTCAACGCACCATGGACTTCCTCTTTCAGTATCATTGGCTTTTGATCATATGCTACCTCTTGAAACGGTTGAACATTAACCACTTCCTTTTGGTACAGTGACTCTGTGTATTCCTTCCATCTTCTCTTGATACTTTCTGCATCATTCTTTCTTCCCAGAGATACTATCTGCCCAGAGAATCTTTCAATAATGAAAGCTGAGGTTTGAATTTTTTCTTCAGGTTCCCCAGCTTGAAAAATGCTAAGTGTGTTCTTCCTTTTTGGTTTTCTGATTCCAGATCTTGGCACATTTTCTTGTAATATTTAGCTTTATCTTCTTGAGCTGATCTTTGAAAATTTCTGTTCGGCTCTTGCACATCCTCATTTCTTCCATTTTCTTTAGCATCTTTATGCTGGAAAGTTTCAGTTTCTCTTCTGACATCCATTTTGACCTTTTCCTTCTTTCTTGTCTTCTCAATGACTTTTGTTTTCTTCCTGTATGATGTTCTTCATGTCATGCCACAACTCTTCTGGTCTTCGGTCTTTAGTGTTTAAGGTATCAAATCTGTTCTTCAGATGATCCCTAAATTCAGGTGGAATATATTCAAGGTCATATTTTGGCTCTCGTGGACTTGTTTTCATTTTCTCCAGCTTTAGTTTGAATTTGCATATGAGTAATTGATGGTCTGTTTCACAGTCCGCCTTTGGCCTTGTTTTGACTGATGATATGGAACTTTTCCATCATCTCATTTCATAGATATACTCAATTTGATTTCTATGTATTCCATCTGGTGAGGTCGATGTTTATAGTTATCTCTTATGCTGCCTAAAGAAGGCATTTGAAATGAACAAATCATTGATTTTGCAGAATTCTATCATGCATTCTCCAGCATCATTTCTCTCACCAAGGCCATATTTTCCAACTACTGATCCTTTTTGCTCCCAACCTTTGCATTCCAATCATCAGTAATGATCAATACATCTTGATTGCATATTTGATCAATTTCATATTGAAGAAGTTGGTAGAATTCTTCTATTGCATCCTCACTGGTTTTATTGGCTGGTGCGTAATTTTGAATAATAATGGTATTAACTGGGCTTCCCTGTAGGCGCATGGATATTGTCCTATCACATACAGTGTTGTACCTCATGACTGATCTGGATATGTTATTTTTGACAATGAATGCAACACCATTCCTCTTCAATTTTTCATTTCCAGCATAGTAAACCATGTGGCCATTAGATTTAAAATGGCCAATACCCGTCCATTTCATCTCACGAATGTCTAAGATATT
>NW_006410308.1:5507-6709 GCF_000296735.1 Chrysochloris asiatica | reverse complement strand
CTGAAACCTGTCCACCATGGGTGACCCTGCTGGTATTTAAAATACCAGTGGCATAGCTTTCAGAATCACAGCAACTCACAAGCCACCACAGTAGACAAACTGACAGACAAGTGGTGGAACCTCAGAGTAAGCAGTTCAAAACTACCAGCTCTTCTGTGGGAGAAATATAAGGCTTTCTGCTCTAGTAAAGATTTGCAGCCTCAGAAACCTTATACAGGGTCACTATCAGTCAGAATCAACTCCATGGCACATAGCCACCACCATGTAAAGATATATTCTTTATATCTTTACATTTACATTTCATTATAAAATTTTGTCTTCTCAACCAGCCCTTTGAAAGTTTCTGTTGAGTTCTTTTACTTCATCAATTTTTTCCCATTTGCTTTAGAGTTGTTTTCATTTTCTTTAGAATTAGCCTGAATATGCATTATGAGCAATTGATCACCTATTCCAAAGTCTGCCCCTGGTCTTGTTTTGACTGATGATATTGAACTTCTCCACTTTCTCTTCCTACAGATGTAGTCAATTTGATTCCTATGTGCTTTCCATCTAGCGAGTTCCACATGTGTAATCATTGTTTGTTTATGTTGTTGATAAAAGGTATTTTCCATGAATAAGTCATTATTCTTGTAAAATTCTATCATGTGTTCTCCAATTTTGTTCCTAACACCAAGGCCCTATATTCCAACTAATGATCCTTCTTTGTTTCCAACTTTTGCATTCCAATCACCAGTAGTTATCAATGCATCTTGATGGCATGTTTGATCAATTTCAGACTAAAGAAGTTGCATTTGACTGTGCAGATCATAACAAACAATGGATATCATTGTGCAGAATAGGAATTCCAGAACATTTAATTGTGCTCATGGGGAATCTTCCCATAGACCAAAAGGCAGTCATTTGTGAACAGTACAAGGGGATATTATGGGATTATACAGGAAAGGTGTGTATTAGGGCTGCATTCTTTTTTTAAAGTTTTTATTGTGAATTGAGTGATAGTTTACATGGGGAAACATATGTTTTGCATTCATTGTTTCATTGCAATGATTAGCAATCTCCTCCATGCATCATCATTCAACAGTATTTGCTTCTATACCCTCTGATTTTTTTCTCTTGGGGGGCAGTGTACACAAAAACACTTAGGAATATATAATCATTTAAACAATCAAAGGGCACATTCTGCAAGCCTGCCTCCTAGCCAC
>NW_006410308.1:3834-5007 GCF_000296735.1 Chrysochloris asiatica | reverse complement strand
CTGTATGCAGAGATAAGATTGACCCTTGATGAGAAGATTCCTTTCCTCTCAGTTGGTATTTTGAGCTACTACATCCGTAAGTATAGGTCAAGTTCATCAAATTGTTGCAATTTACACTTGTTTAAAAAATTTTTTTTCTTCCTCTAGTCAAGTTCTGATCATCAAGCCATCAAAGCTAGGTCGAATGAGTACTATCTACAAGTTTGGAAGTTCTTGTGAAGGCTGTATCTTTCACAATACTCATTCAGTCTGTATGCTAAGCAAATAATCTGAGAAATTGGACTAGGTGAAGATGAATGTGGTATAAGGATTGGGGGAAGGTCCATTAACAACCTGCAATATGCAAATGACATAACCTTGCTGGCTGAAATGAGGAGAACTTGAAGCACTTACTAATAAAGATCAAAGAGTACAGCTTTCAGTACCGATTACTTGGATCCACAATCAATACATGTAGAGCAGTCAAGTAATCCAACAACATATTGCATTGGACACTTGACAATATGGTGTGCTGTAAATCTTTACAGGAGCAGAAAGCCTCATCTTTTTCCTGAGCAATGGCTGGTAGCTTCGAACTGCTGACCTTGAGGTTAGCAGTCTGATTTGTAAAGATGTACAGCCTCGTAAACCCTATGCAGGGTTGTTATGAGTTGGAACCATCTCCACTGCACACCACTACCACCACCATAAAAATAGATATTATTGCTGTTAAGTGCCATCCAGTTGGTGAATCCATAGGGACCCTGTATAGTGTTTCCAAGGATCGGCTGGTGAGTTTGAACTGCATGCCTTGCAGTTCAATCAGACTATACAGTCCAGTGCATTAACCCATGTTGTTAAGTGCTGTTGAGTTGGTTGACTCATGGAGACCCTGTACAAAGTTTCTGAGACAGTAAATCTTTATGAGAACAGAAAGCCTCATCTTCTTCCCTCAGGGTGCCTGTTGGACTAGAACCAGTGATCTTGTGTTTAGCAGTCCAGTGCTTACCTGTAAAACTACAACGCTCCATATGTGTGTGTGTGTGTGTATGTAGCATAGTTGTTATGAGTCAGGTTGCTAACCCCAAGTCAGCAGTTCGAAACTACCAGCGGTTCCATGGGAGGAAAATGAGGCACTGTGCACCCATAAAGATTTACAGCTTTGGAAACTCTATGCAGGGTAACTGAGTCAGA
>NW_006410308.1:2799-3734 GCF_000296735.1 Chrysochloris asiatica | reverse complement strand
ACAGCACTTAAAAACAACTATATATGTGTGTGTGTGTGTGTGTGTGTGTGTGTGTGTGTGTGTGTGTATAGTCCCGGTGTGGCACTATTGAATAAAGCACTGGACCACAAGCTCAGTTTGAACTGAGAGGTGGGTTTGAATCACAAGGTCGGTGATCCAATTCACCAGTCACTCCTCAGAAACCCTATACAGGGTTGCTATGAGTTGGAATTCATATGTGTATTGTCTGAGGTTTATACTTTGAAACAAAAGTTCTTTTGTAACTTGAAGAGAATAAATAACATGTTATTTAGAACAAGAAAAACTATTTTAGGTTAATATAGAAATTTAAAAGAATATATTTTAAAGAAGAACATAAAAAGCATCTTGTATCCCATTACTTAACAAGGAACACTGTAATTGTTTGGCATGTTTCCTTTTATATGCATGCACCCACTCTTTGTGTGTATAAGATACATATTCATCTATGTTGTTGACTCAGGGTAACTGAGTCAGAACTGACTCCATGGCACGTAACCACACCACCACCATATAGAGATAGGTAGGTAGGTAGGTAGGTAGAAGTAAGTAGATAGCTAAATCTGGATGGAGTCCTGGTGCGGTGCTGTGGGACAAAACATGTCAAACAATTAGGTACCATAGAGTCTATTCTGACTCATAGTAACCCTATGCACAACAGAACCAAACACTGGCTGGTCCTGTGCCATCCTTACAATTGTTGTTATATTTGAGCCCATTGTTGCTGTCACTGTGTTAGTCTATCTTGTTGGGGAACTTGCTCTTTTTTTGCTGACCCTGCATTTTACAAAACATGATGCCTTTCTCCAGGGGTTGGTCCCTCCTGACAATATGTCCAAAGTACAATAGATGAAATCTTGTCATTTTGCTTCTAAGAAACATTCTGACTATATTCTTCAAAGATAGATTTGTTTGTT
>NW_006410308.1:0-1219 GCF_000296735.1 Chrysochloris asiatica | reverse complement strand
CCTCTCTTTGGAATGGGCACAAATATGGATGGATCTCTTTCAACTGGTTGGCTAGGTAACTATCTTCAAAATTTCTTGACATAGATGAGTGAGCACCGTCAGTACTTCATCAGTTTGTTGAAACATTTCAATGTGTGTTCTATTAATTCTTGGGGCCTTGCTTTTCACCAATGCCTTCAGTGCAGCTTGGATTTCTGCCTTCGATACTGTTGGTTCTTGATATTATGGTACCTACTGAAATCATTGAACATTAACTAGTTCTTTTTGTTACAGTCTCTCTGTGTATTCCTTTTTATCTTCTTTTGATGCTTCTTGCACCATTCAAAGACTTTTACCATATAATCTTTCAATATTGCAAGTTGGGCTTGGATTTTTTCCTTCAATTCTTTCAGCTTGACAAATTCTGAGCATGTTTTTCCCTTTTATCTTTGTAACTCCAGGTCTTTGCATAGATGTTCTTTACTTTGTCTTCTCAAGTTGCCCTTTGAAATCTTTTGTTCAGTTCTTTAATTTCATCATTTCTTCCAGTTGCTTTAACCTCTCTATGTTCAAGAACAACTTTTAGAGTCTCTTTTGTCTTTTCTTGGTTTCCTGTCTTTTAAATAACCTTTTTTTCTTCATGTATGATGTTCTTAATGTCATCCGACAACTCTTCTGGTTGTTGGTCATTAGTGTCTAAAGCATCACATCTGTTCTTGAGATGATCTCTAAATTCAATGAGTTATTTTTTCACTCTCATGCACTTGTTTTAATTTTCTTCAGCTTCAGCTGAACTTTCATAAGAACAATTGATTATCCATTCCACAGTCAGGCCCTTACCTTGTTGTTTTTTCCAAAACTTTTGTGAATTGAGTGAAGGTTAGCAGACAAGATCATTAGGTTCACATTCAACAAATTATATGCTTTGTTTCATCTCAATGAATACCCTCCCTGCAACAACAAGTTATCCTACTTTCTCCCTGTGCCTTCCCTTTTACATTTTATATTTCACAAATGAATAAAGCAAAAATATTTGATGTACACATCCAAAAAATAAATAAATAAATAAATATTCATTTAAATATCTTAAGGGCAAATTCTGCAAACCAGCCTCCTGCCCTTGGGCACACAGCCTTACTCAGTCCATGGGCCTAGAGCCCACAGCTGGCTGTATTTCTCCATACTATTACTTCTGTCACTGTCTCTGCTATCACCACTTCTCTAGGTAGGATCTCATGTT
>NW_006410307.1:13957-15472 GCF_000296735.1 Chrysochloris asiatica | reverse complement strand
TTCCTTCTTCTTCTTCTCTCCCTCCTCTCTCTTTTCTGTGAATAGAGACTGCAGTATCCGTCTTGTTTTTGTTGTTGCTTGTTGTTGCTGTTTTTTAATTTTTTTTTTTTTTTTGCTGGTATTGTTTTGCTTTTATGTGCTCCCCCTTCTGCCTTTGGAGGACAGTTTGTCTCCCTATATTACAAAAGAAGAGTCAGCAGCTGCTACCATACAGCCAACCTAAAACCACACCCTATAAAACACCAAAACCCAGGCAAGGAACAACACCAACTGCCATATAGCAGGGGAACAGACAACTGTGAAAGTTACTCTGAGTTAAAAAATAAGAAGAGTGAAAAGGGAAGCCCACATCCTGATCACATCTTCCTGAAGCAATCACAAAGCATAAAAAATACCAAAACACATACTCAATTAAGTATTAAGGCTACAGATAAACACTAAACATGTCCAAGAAGCAAAAGCAGATGTCCGCATCAGCACATGTCCAGAAATAAGATAAAATGTCTGAGACAAATGACCAAAAAGTAGACCTGGACTCCATCCTGGAAGGAGGGCAGGCCTTGGAAATGCCTGAGATGGAATTCAGAAAAATGATCATAAAATGTTTCAAAACACTTTACATGGAGTTGGGATACCTAAGGAAGAAGACAGAAACGTGCAACAGGAACAATCAAATAACATAGATACAGCATTGAAAACAATTCAAAACCTACAGAAAGAGGTCCAAATGATCAATAACAAAATATAAGAAATAGAGAACACTCTGAAAGGGCAGAGGAGTAGAATAGATGAGATGGAAGGCAGAACCAGTGAGCTGGAAGACAAATCTCTGAATACCACTAAGATAGATGATCAAACACAAAAAAGGTTAAAAAATTCTGAAGATGGTCTAAGATTCATGTTGGACAACATGAAGAAGAATAACTTAAGAATTATTGGCATTCCAGAACAAGAAGAATCCCACAAGTCCACAGAGGAAATAGTTGAAGAACTGCTGAAAGAAAATTTCTCTAACATCCTGAAAAGTGAAAAGATAAACATTCAAGAAGCTCAACGAGCTCCAGGAAGGGGAGACCCCAAAAGAAAATCACCAAGACACATCAGTCAAGCTCTCCAAACTCAAAGATGAGGAGACACTTCTGAAAGCAGCCAGAGAAAACAGAAGTGTCACATACAAAAGCAAGCAAGTTAGATTAAGCTCGGATCTCTCAGCAGAAACCATGCAAGCAAGAAGGCAATGGGGAGATATATATAAAACCCTGAAAGAAAAAATCTGCCAACCAAGAATCCTTTATCCAGCAAAACTATCAATCAAATATGACGGTGTAATCAAAACATTCCAAGATAAACAGAAGGTAATGGATTTTTCCAAAGCCAACCCTGCACTACAAAACATCCTAAAGGGAGTTCTGTGGACTGAGAACCAACAAGAACAGACAACAACCAAAGATTGACATACATGGCAGTATGTTCCTGAATTAAGTCAACAAAAGGAAGAGTTGAGAACAGAACAAA
>NW_006410307.1:12318-12827 GCF_000296735.1 Chrysochloris asiatica | reverse complement strand
GAAAACACAACATATCAAAATCTTTGGGACACGGCGAAAGCGGTGCTGAAAGGACAATAGATTGCAATAAATGCACAGGTCCAAAAAGAAGAAAGAACCAAAATTAACACATTAACACAGCATCTACAGCAATTAGAAACAGACCAACAGAGGGAACTCTCAGCCACCAAAAGAAAAGAAATAATAAAGATTAGAACAGAAATAAATGAGACAGAAAACAGAAAAATTACAGAAACAATCAACAGGACAAGAAGCTGGTTCTTCGAAAGAATTAACAAAATCAACAGACCACTGGCAAACCTAACAAAAGAAAAGAGGAAGAAGACACAAATAACATGCATGAGTAACCACATGGGCAATGTCACAACGGAACCAAAGGAAAGCAAAAGGATAATAACAGAATACTAAGAAATTTCCAACAAATTTGAAAACTTACAAGAGATGGATACATTTTTAGATAAACACTACCTACCTAAACTTACACAAAGTGAAGTAGAAAACCTGAACAG
>NW_006410307.1:10734-11334 GCF_000296735.1 Chrysochloris asiatica | reverse complement strand
ACCCAGGATAAGCAAAGCACTGCTTAAGAATAAGAATAAGGTTGGAGGCCTGTCACTTCCCTACTTCAAATTTTATTACACAGCTTCAGTGGTCAAAACAGCTTGGTACTGGCACAATGAAAGATACATAGATCAATGGAACAGAATCGAGAATCCAGAAATTAACGCATCGACATACAGCCAACTGATTTTTGACAAAACACCTAAATATATCACTTGGGGAGGTAATAGTCTTTTCAACAGATGGTGCAGGCAGAATTGGAAAACGATATGCAAAAGATTGAAACAAGAACTTCATCTCACACCTTATACAAAAACCATCTCAAAATGGATTAAGGACCTAAATGTGAATCCAAGAATTATGAAGGCCATCATTGAAAAACTCAGGACAAATGTGAGAGCACTAATTCTGGGACTACACAGACTACAAAACATTTTGAAAAACAAACAAACGAAAGTAGACAAAATAGATGAGTGGGACATACTAAAAATTATAAACTTATGCACATCAAAATACTTCACCAGAAGAGTAAAAAGGGAACCCACAGAATTGGAAAAAAAAGTTTTGCAATGACATATCAGACAAGGGACTCATTTCTA
>NW_006410307.1:6888-9290 GCF_000296735.1 Chrysochloris asiatica | reverse complement strand
CCACAGCAGAGAAGACTTTAAGAACTGTTTAACCCTTAGGGAACTGGATAAACCCCAGAGACATTCTGCTGCTTTGCTTGTCAGGCGTGGGGTATGGGGAGTTAATAGATGTTACTGATTTTGCAATCATCCATCAACCATCATAGGCTTTATCCCCTGTTAAAGTTTTCAGAATCTAGGCAAAGCATTGTGGTGCCTGGCCCTCAAACGTGCCATGTGCCTTTGCTCTCAGGTCAAGAATCACTGCGCAAACAGGAATTGTTACCTTTTTTTGCCCTGCCCATCATGTAAATCAAAAGTCTAGGGACATTAGTCTCGCTCATATGATCCGAGAGTAAATAGACAAAGGCTCACAAAACAGACTAAATGCTTTAGAGAAAGGGAGACCGCTTAAGGGAAATAAGACCCAATATATCCAAAAGTAGACAAAAGAAATGATTGGGACATACTAAAAATTAAAAAGTTATGTGCATCAAAATACTTCACAAAAAGAGTAAAAAGGAAGTCTACAGAATGGGGAAAAATATTTTCAACAACACATCAGAGAAGGGATTCATTTCTAAAATATATTGGAAACTACAACACCTCTATAAGTAAAAGAAAAATAACTTAATTTAAAAATGCACACAGGACATGAATAGACACTTCACCAAAGGAAGAGATCTGGGAAGCCAACAAACAAATGATGAAATGTTCATCATCACTAGCCATTAGAGAGATCCAAAACAAAACCACAATGAGATACCATCTCACACCAGCAATACCAACAAAGATTTAAACAGTAGAGGAGAATAAATGCTTGCTAGGATGCACAGAGATTGGAACACTCCTACATTGCTGGTGGTATTTTGAAATAGTCCAACCACATTGGAAAACAATATGGCACTTCCTCAGAATGTTGGATATAGAAATACCTTATGATCCAGCAATTCCTCAGCTTGGTATTTATCCACAATAAATATGAGCCATAACATATGTATATATATATATATTAACCAATATTCATAGCAGAACTATTTACAATAACAAAAAGATGGAGTCAACCTAAGTGTCCATCAATAGAAGAATGGATAAACAAGCTGTACATACAAAGAATGGAATATTATGTTACCTTGAAGAATAACAAGAATGCTCAAGTCACTGCATAACATGGATGAACCTTGAGGGCATTATGCTGAATGAAATTAGTCAGTCTAAAGGAGAAATACTTCATAGGACCATTATTGTAAAAGCTTAAGAAAAAGCACCCTCACTAAAAGGGGGGAAATATTATTTCCTGGTTACCAGGGTGTATGTTATGTGGTGAGGGGATGGAGGGGAAGGTGGAGTACAGGGTAGGGAATAGACACAGGATACTTTGTGTGCTGGATAAGGGGCAATACACAAGAATGGAAGGGGAATGGAAGAACAAGTGGGATGGAAGAACATTCAAGTAGTTTTGCATGCGCTAAGTGGGACAGATGTAAATAGTGATGTATGCTCATCCTTGGAACAACAGGGCTCTGGGATATAGGATTTGAGGCATGTTGGAATGGATAAAGAGGAGAAATAATATTATGATGTTTAGCTGTCTTTTGAATCTTTGTTTCTCTTCCCTACTTTTTTAAAAGAGACGCTTCAGGTGGAGAGAAAGAAATAGCTAGAAACATCACCATAAACAGTTTTTAAGTCTGCCTTCAGCATATAAATGATTAGAATGCCTAAAATGGGGATAAAACTTGCCCAGTGAAGGAGACTTCCTTTGAGTGGATCAGGGCTATTAATCCAAGCAATAGTGAAACAAGCTAATCACAGAAGTTCCGGGGCAGAGTCACCATGACCAGTGAAAAGTCCACAAGCACAGCCTACATGGAAGGAACTAACCAGTATGAGCTCTGAGGACACGGACATATATTACTGTCGAGAGACACGTTGTTCTAACCACATTCTGAGTGTGTTGGAAACCCTGAATTAGAAGACAACTGCACTGATTTAGAGTTGATAGGGATAATGAGGCTGCAGGCACACTTATTTATTTTTATTGTTGCTGTGAGGTGCCATTGAGTCATTTCTAATTCATAGCAACATTGTATACAACAAAACAAAACACAGCCTTGGCCTTAATTATCCTCTCAATTTCTACATTTGAGACTATTATTGCTGCCTCTGTGTCAATCCATCTTGGTGGGGGTCTGAGGCCCCACTTTGCCAAGCATGATGTCTTTCTTCATGGGATTTCCCCTCCTGATAACATGTCTGAAGTATGAAAGACAAAGACTTGCCATCTGATTCTTAAGAGAATTCTAGATGTATTTCTCTCAAGACAGATTTTATTGTTCTTCTAGAAGACCATACTCTTCTGTTGTTGTTGTTGATGTTGTCAGGTGTCATCGAGTCAGAATCGACTCATAGCAACCCCATGC
>NW_006410307.1:4185-6623 GCF_000296735.1 Chrysochloris asiatica | reverse complement strand
TTCTACTCCCGTAAAGATTTACACCCTCGGAAACCCTGTACAGGGTCGCTATGGGTCGGACCCGACTCGATGGCACTTAACAACAACAACAAATGAGGCTATTAAACATACTATGTCAAATCTGCCCTCTGTGGAGTGCCTAAGTGGAGCAACGATGCTGGGTGGCCAAGACACAGAATCTGCTAGGAGGCTTTGGAAAATGTGTGGAATGAGCTATGCTGGGGCTGGTAGCCAAGGGGAAAAGGAATGTCAGTCGGTAAGAGATCCACCTATGCAAGTAAACCAAATTAAGCTCTGACATTTCAACAGAAACCATGAAGGCAAGAAGGCAATGGACAGACACATAAAATCCTAAAAATAAAAAAATAACAAAACAACAACAAAAACAAAACTGCAAACCAAGAATCATCTACCCAGCAAAACTCTCAATCAAATCTAATTGTGCAATGAAAACATTCCAGGATAAACAGAAGCTAAGACATTTCTTAAAAGCCAATCAAGGAGGGTGGTGCTTCCTGACTGGATGGGACTTGGGCTTGGGAGAAAGGAGGGGGCGGTATCACAAATTGGGACCCCTGCCTGGTAGACAGACAGCTTGTGGGCAAACATAAAACATTAGGCTGCAACTTTATGAACTTGATTTTTTGAAGGATCAAACTATTGAGAAGCTACGAGTATTTCTAACTTACACACTCCTGCTCTGGGCATCTACCCGTGGGCGGTCCCGCCCACTGCAGAACCTAGCAGGGTCTGAGCAGACCCATTCAAAGGGTTGATGCTCTCAGAAAACTAGAGCGGCCACAGGAACCAACAGAGCCCATGCCAGGGGGGAGGTCCTCATTGCCACATTAGGTATTACCAGTGAGTATATAGGACAAATTGAGGGACTCATGGCACAGGGAGACAAAGAGAGGCATTTCAGACATCATCAAAAACGGACTCCATCTGCCTACAAGCACAAAGCCCATCCCCTACCTCTTCGGCCTAGGCCAGCCCTCTGCCTAGCCTCCTAGCCCCAGGCACACCCAAGTTGAGTAGCAGCTTAATACCAATAACAAAGCACCCCTGCTGTAGTTTAATCCACCAGACAAAAGCATTTAGAATTGCAGGAACCTTGGTTCCAGCCCAGTAGTTGCTATTGGCAACCATATACTGGGTAGCAGTGGGTCAAAATCCACCTCACAGTATCTCAACAAGTAGCAAAACTCAGAGAGGCCCGAAACAGAGTAAGAACATTATAAACTAACTGAAGAAGCAGAGAAGGCAGGGCTTGCTGGCAGCTAGGATGAAGGCATGGTGAAGGTCGCCGTCAAAAGTGGCTGGGAATTCCAGGCAGAAAGGAGACAAGACAGAACTCTGGGATTCAGACCCACAGAGATAGGAGTAGCTTGGAGGCTAGGAGGCTTGTAGCCAGTGGAATTTGGAGCAGAGGCTAGAGGTTGCATACCCTTGAGCCCGCCGGCCAGGCTAGGAGACCTCGACCCACATCCTGGGCAAGACAGAGCAGCTGGAGTAAATAGGGGTTGTCTCCACAGGAACATTTAGTGGGGGAAAAAAAAAGATGCACGGTGTGCTTTGCTGAATTTGGGTGGCTCTGATCTTGTTTTTTTTTCTTTGGTGTCGGGAGTGGGTGCGCTCACAGTGTGCCCACATACATCTGGGTGAGGGGAGGTGGGGGCTTAGCCGAGTGGCCGGGACCCACCCTCACCGTTGACACTTTCCTCTGCCAGAAGCTTATGCACCTGGAACAGGCTGAGATGCGGGTTTGGTCTGCCTTTCTTCACTGGTTTGAGAGGGAGCCCAGTGTAGTGCTGTGGGTTGAGATGCTGCACTGCAAACTCTTTTGAATGACAAGGATGGTGGAACAGAGCCAGTGGTTTATGCTCACCAGCCTTTCATCAGAAACCTTATACAGGAAACATGGATGTGTGTCCTATTTGGTTGGCTCACATTCACTGGTTTGAGGGGCGACTCATTGTAGTCCTGTGGATTGGGGTGCCACTGCAAGGCCTTTTGGTCTGCAGGGTCGGTGGTTCAAGCTCACGGACCACTCCTCAGAGGCCCTGTGCGGGGGACATGGATGCGCCTCGTATGTGGTCTGCTGTTTTGTTTTCATTGATTTGAGAGGAGTCTGGCACAGCACTGTGGGCTGAAGTGACGTACTGCAGGGCCTTTTGAGCTGCAGGGTTGGTGGTTCGTGCCCACCAGCTGCTCCTAGGAGACCCTGTGGGGGGTTGCTAAGGATTGGAATTGACTAGACAGCACCTAACAGCAAGGAGAAGAGGGCAAAAGTGACTGAAAGAGAGTTAGGACTTTAAAAACATGCTTATATTAAACTACAGATTTTTCATCCCTATTATTTTTATTATTATCTTTTTTTTTCTCTTCTCCCTATTTTATCTTACTTTATTTTTATTATTACCTTTTTAAATTTTATT
>NW_006410307.1:3212-3728 GCF_000296735.1 Chrysochloris asiatica | reverse complement strand
CAACTTCAGTTGTTTGGGTGTTACAAAGCCTCCCTTTTGCCTTTGAAGGACTCTTTGTCTCCCTATATTACACAAGAAGAGTCAGCAACCACTGCCAAAAAGCCAAGCTGCAATCACACCTTATAAATACCAAAACCCAGGCAAGAACCAATGCCAGCAGACATATACCAGGGAAACAGACAACATTTCTGAAAGTCACTCAGAGTTAAGCAATAAGAAGAGGGAAAAAGAGAAGACCACACCATGATAACATCTCCCGGGGAACAATCATAAAGTATAAAAAAGCACCAAAATACATACTCACTTAAGTATTAGGGCCACAGATAAACAGCAAACATGGCCAAGAAGCAAAAATAGATGACCATATCAGCACATGTCCAGAAAAAAAATTAAATTATCTGAGACAAATGACGTAGAAGTTGACCTGGAAGCCATTATGGAAGGATGGCAGGCCTTGGAAATGCCTAAGAAAAAATTTAGAAAAATGATTATGAAATGTTTCAAAACACTCTACAA
>NW_006410307.1:2009-2434 GCF_000296735.1 Chrysochloris asiatica | reverse complement strand
ATCCTAAAGGGAGTTCTGTGGACTGAGAACCAACAAGAACAGACAACATCCAGAGATTGACATACGTTGCAGCACTTCCCTGAATTAAGTTAACAAAAAGAAGAATTGGTAACAAAACAAAACTATAAGAACAAACTCAGAGACTTTGAGAGGTCAGTCTATGACCAAAACGAGTACAGTGTAAAGGAAGGTAAACACATAAGAAAAGAGACCCTGATAGGGAGAAGGTCAGGTTAATTACAGGATAAAATAGACTGCACTAAATAGACAGAGAACTCAAAGGACCATAAGGAAAACTCAAAGAAAATAAACACTTCACAGCATCCCAAGAGAATGAGAAGCCAAGAAGAATACGAAAACATTAAAACTATAAGGAAATGCACAAGAAAGAGCACACAAATCATGAATTCAACAGAGAAAGACAA
>NW_006410307.1:0-534 GCF_000296735.1 Chrysochloris asiatica | reverse complement strand
AAAAAAAAAAAAAACATGATCATATCGATCGATGCAGAAAAGACATTTGACAAAATCCGACATCCATTCCTGATAAAAACACTCCACAAAATAGGAATTGAAGGAAAATTCCTTAACATAATAAACAGCATATATACAAAACTAACAGCCTATATTACTCTCAATAGAGAGAAATTGAAAGTCTTCCCTCTGTGAACAGGAACTAGGCAAGGATACCCTCTGTCACCGCTCTATTCAATATTGTGCTGGAAGTCTTAGCAAGAGCTATACGGCAAGATAGGGAAATTAAAGGCATCCAAATTGGCAAACAGGAAGTAAAACTCTCCCTATTCGCAGACAATATGATCCTATATGTAGAAAAACACAAAGACTTAGTAAAAAAGCTACTAGATCTCATTGGAAGATTCAGCAAAGTGGGAGGGTATAAAGTTAACATACAAAAATCAGTTGGATTCCTCTATACCAAAAATGACAGTGTTGAAAGGACATTAGAAGAGCAATCCCATTTACAATAGCCACCCAAAGGATGAAATA
>NW_006410306.1:15229-15775 GCF_000296735.1 Chrysochloris asiatica | reverse complement strand
TGTCCAAAGTATGAGAGACGAATCCTAGCCATCTTGGCCTCCAAGGAGCACTCTGGTTGCACTTCTTCCAAAACAGATCTATTGGTTCTTTTGGCATTCTGTGGCACTTTCAGAATTCTCCTCCAAAACCACAACTCAAAGGCATCAATTCTACTACGATCTTCCTTATTCACTGTGCGGCTTTCACATCCATATGAGGTTATTGAAAATACCATGGTCTGGGTCAGGCGCACCTTAGTCCTCAAGCTGACATCTCCGCTCTCCAATACTTTAAAAAGTTCCTGTGCAGCAGATTTGCCCAAAGCAATACGTCGTCTGATCTCTTGACTGCTGCTTCGGTGTGTGTTGATAGTTGATCCAAGAAGAATGAAGTCCTTGACAATCTCAATCTCTTCTCCATTGATAAGAATGCTGTTTATTGGTCCAGTGGTGAGGACTTTTTTTTCTTTACGTTGAGTTGTAATCCATACGTAAGGCTGTGCTCTTTGATCTTCATCAATAAATATTTTAATTCCTCTTCACTTTCAGCAAGCAAGGTTGTATCAT
>NW_006410306.1:2638-13683 GCF_000296735.1 Chrysochloris asiatica | reverse complement strand
TGGCCAATACCAGTCCATTTCAGCTCACTAATGCCTAAGATATAGATGTTGATGTGTTCCATTTCATTTTTGACAATTTCCAATTTTCCCAGATTCATACTTCATACATTCCATGTTCTGATTTTTAATGGATGTTTACAGCAGTTTCTCTTCATTATGAATTGTGGCCCATTAGCAAATGAAGGTTCTGTGAGCTTTTCTCTACATGGAGGAGGCATTTTTCCCCAGTCGCATTCTGAGTGCCTTCCCACTTTCCAGTCTTTTATTTGATAATGTTTTTCTGCTATTCATAGAATTTTCAGTGACTAGCGATTCAGAAGTAATTTGTCACTCTTTCTTCCTAGTCTCTCTTTGTTTGAAAGCTCATCTGAAACCTGTCCACCATGGGTGACCGTGTAGGTTATTTAAAAGACCGGTTGCTTACCCCTCAGAATCACAGCAATTCAAACCACCACAACACGACAGACAGACCACTGAAGTTTGCATGGTTGCCCTCTGTATATGAACATATTGGACTTGTCTGCCATGTAGCTAGCTCTCAATATATGGACACATTGGACATATCTGCCATGTAGCTATCTCTATGTATACAGAAAAGTTGGACTCATCTAACTTGTTACCAGAACTCTGTATATGAAAACATTACACTACTCTGCCATGTAGCTAGCTCTCTGTACATGGATATGTTGGACTGATCTGCCAAGTAGGTAGCTCTCTGAATATGAACATATTGGACTTGTCTGACGTGTTGGTGGCTCTCAGTACATGGATACATTGGACACATCTGACATGTAGCTAGAACTCTGTACATGGAAATGTTGCACTACCCTGCCATGTAGTTAGATGTCAGTATATAGACTAGTTGGACTCATCTGCCTTGTAGCTTGAACTCTGTATATGGAAATGTTGCACTACCATGTCATGTAACTTGTTCTCTGTATATGGACATTTTGGACTGGTCTGCCATGTAGCTAGCTTTCTGTACATGGATATGTTGGACTGATCTGCCAACTAGGTAGCTCTATGTATATAAACATATTGAACTTGTCTGACTTCTAGGTGGCTCTCAGTATATGGACACGTTGGACACATCTGCCATATAGATAGAACTCTGTATATGGAAGTGTTGCACTAATCTGTCATGTAGCTAGCTCTCTGTATAGAGACATGTCAGACTCATCTGCCTTGTAGATAGAACTCTGTATATGGAAATGTTGCAGTACCCTGCCATGTAGGAAGCTCTCTGTATAGGGACATTTTGGAATCATCTGCCATGTCCTAGCTCTTTGTTCATGGATATGTTGGACTGATCTGCCAAGTTGGTAGCCCTCTGTATATGAACATATTAGACTACTTTGCCATGTAGCTACTTCTCAGTGTATGGACATGTTGGACATATCTGCCATGTATCTAGAACTGTATATATGGGAATTGTTGCACTACTCTGCCATGTAGCAAGCTCTCTGTATATAGACAAGTTGGATTCATCTGCATTGTACCTAGAATTCTGCATATCAATATGCTTCACTACCCTGCCATGTAGCTAGCTCTCTTTATAAGGTGATTTTGGACTCTCTACCATGTAGCTATCTCTTTGTACATGAATATGTTGGGTTGTTCCGACAAGTGGGTAGCTATCTGTTTATGAACATAATAGACTTTTCTGCCTTTAACAAGCTCTCAGTATATGGAAAGGTTTTACATATCTGCCATGTAGCTAGAATTCTGAATATGAACATAGTGGAGTTCTCTGCCATGTAGCTTGCTCTCTGTATATAGACAGTTTAGACTAATCTGACTTGTAGCAAGAACACTGTATATGGAAATGCCCTAATTTGCCATGTAGCTACCTCTCTATATAGGGACATTATCAACTCGTCTGCCATGTAGCTAGCTCTCAGTACATGTATATGTTGGACCAATCTGCCAAGTAGGTAGCTTTCTGTATATGAACATAATGAACTTGTTTAACATGTAGCTAGCTCTCAGTACATGGACATGTAGGACACATCTGCTATGTATCTAGAACTCTGTATATGGAAATGTTGCTTTACCCTGCCATGTAGTTAGCTCTTTGTATATAGAAAAGTTGCAGTCATCTGCCTTGTAGCTAGAACTCTGTATATGTATGCGAAGTAGGTAGCTCTCTGTTTATGCACATATTGGACTTGTCTGCCATGTAGCTAGTTTTCAGTATATGGATATTTTGGACTACTCTGCAATGTAGCTAGCTGTCTGTATATAGACAATTTGTACTCATGTGCCTTGCAGCTAGAACTCTGTATATGGAAATGTTGCACTACACTGCCATGTACCTGACTTTCTGTATATGGACATTTTGGACTCATCTGACATTAAGCTAACTCTCAGTACATGGGTATGTTACACTGCTCTGTGAGGTAGGTAGCTCTCTGTTTATGAACATATTGGACTTGTCTTCCATGTAGCTACCTCTAAGTATTTGGACAGGCTGGACACATCTACCATGTACTTAGAACTCTGTATATGGGAATGTTGCACTACACTGCCATGTAGCTAGCTCTTTGTATATAGACAAGTTGGACTCATCTGCCTGGGAGCTAGAACTCTATATGTGGAAATGTTGCACTACCCTGCCATGTAGCTATCTCTCTGAATATGGACATTTTCGACACATCTGCCATGTAGCTATCTCTCTGTACATGGATATGTTGTACTGATCTGCCAAGTAGGTAGTTTCCTGTATATGAACATATTGGACTGGTCTGCTATGTAGGCAGCTCTCAGTATATCTACAGTTTTGACACATCTGCCATATAGGTAGAATTTCTATAAGGAAATTCTGCACTACCCTGCCTTGTAGTTAGCTCTCTGTATATGGACATTTTGAACTTGTCTGCCATGTAGCTAGCTCTCTGTACATGGATATGTTGCACTGATCTGCGAAGTAGGTAGCTTCCTGTTTATTAACATACTGGACTTGTCGGCCATGTAGCTTGTTCTCAGTATATGGTCATGTTGGACTACTCTGCCATGAAGCTAGCTCTCAGGATATGGACACGTTGGACACATCTGCCATGTACTTAGAACTCTGTATATGGGAATGTTGCACTAATCTGCCATGTAGACAAGTTGGACTCAAATTCCTGGGAGCTAGAACTCTGTATATGGAAATGTTACACTACCCTGCCATGTTGCTAGTTCTCTGTATATGGACATTTTAGGCGCGTCTACCATGTATCTAGCTCTCTGTACATGAATATGTTTGACTGATCTGCCAAGTAGATAGCTCCCTGTTTATGAACATATTGGTCGTGTCTGTCATGTAGCTAACTCTCAGTATATGGACACCTTGGAAACATCTTCCATGTAGCTAGAGCTCTGTATATGGAAATGTTGCAATACACTGCCATGTAGCTATCTCTTTGTATATAGACAAGTTGTACTCATCTGCCTTGTAGTGAGAACACTGCATATGGAAATGTTGCACTACCCTGCCACGTAGCTAGCTCTCTGTACATGGATATGTTGGACTGATCTGCCAAGTATGTATCCCTCTGTATATGAACATATTGGACTTGTCTGCCATGTAGGAATCTCTCAATTTATGGACACCTTGGACACATTTATCATGTAGCTAGAACTCTGTATATGTAAATGTTACACTACCCTGTTATGTAGCTAGCTCTCTATATATGGATATTTTAGTCTCGTATGTCATGTAGCTAGCTCTCTGTACATGGATATGCTATACTGATCTGCGAAGTAGTTAGCTCTCTGTATATGAACATATTGGACTTGTCTGCCATGTAGCTATCTCTCAGTGTATGGACACGTTGGACACATCTGTCATGTACCTAGAACTCTGTATATGGAAATGTTGCACTATTCTGCATTGTAGCTATCTCTCTGTTTATGGACATTTTGCACTCCTCTGCCATGTAGCATGGATATATTGGACTGATCTGCAAAGTAGGTAGCTCTCTGTATATGAACATATTGTAATTGTCTGACGTGTAGCTATTTCTCAGTATATGGACGCGTTGGACACATCTACCATCTAGCTAGACCTCTGTATATTGAAATGTTGAACTACCCTGGATATGTTACACTGATCTTCCAAGAGGGTAGCTCTGTGTATATGAACATATTGGACTTGTCTGCCATGTAGGTGGCTCTCAGTATATGGACAAGTAGCACATCTGCCATGTAGCTATAACTCTGTATATGGAAATGTTGCACTATCTTGCCATGTAGCTAGCTCTCTGTATATGGACATTTTGGACTCGTCTGCCATCAAGCTAACTCTCTGTACATGGATATGTTCCACTGATATGCCAGGAATGAAGCTTTCTGTATATGAACATATTGGACTTGTTTGCCATGTATTTGGCTTTCATTATATGGAAAAGTTGGACACATCTGCCATGTAGTTAGTACCCTGAATGTGGACATGTTGGAATACTCTGCCCTATAGCTGATTCTCAGTATATGGAAATGTAGCACACATCTGCCATGTAGCTAGAACTCTGTATATGGAAATATTGCACTACACTGTGTAGCTAGCTCATTGTATGGGGACATTTTGGACTCCTCTGCCATGTAGCTGGCTCTCTATACATGGATATGTTGGACTGATCTGCCAAGTAGGTATCCCTCTGTATGTGAACATATTGGACTTGTCTGCCATGTAACTAGCTCTCTGTACATGGATATGTTGGACTGATCTTCCAAGTAGGTAGCTCCTGTATATGATCATATTGGACTTGTCTGCCATGTAGGTAGCTCTCAATATTTGGACACCATGAACACATCTGTCACGTAACTAGAAATCTATATATGGAAATGTTGCACTATCTTGCCATGTAGCTAGCTTTCTGTATATGGACACGTTGGACACATCTGCCATGTAGCTACTACACTGAATATGGACATGTTGGTAGCTTTCTGTATATAGAAAAGTTGGACTCATCTTCCTTGTAACTATAACTCTGTACATGGAAATGTTGCACTACCTTGTCATGTGACTAGCTGTTTATATATGTACATTTTGGACTCTTCTGCAATGTAGCTAGCTCTCTGTACATGGATAGGTTGGACTGATCTGTCAAGAAAATAGTACTCTGTATATGAACATATTGGACTTTTCTGCCATTTAGCTACCTCTCAGTATATGGATACATTGGACACATCTGCCATGTAGCTAGAACTCTGTATATGGAAATGTTGGACTAAACTTCCATGTAGCTAACTCTCTGTACATAGACAAGTAGGACCCATCTGCCTTTTAGCTAGAAATCTGTATATGGAAATGTTGCACTACTCTGCCATGTAGCTAGCTCTCGGTATATGGACATTTTGGACTCGACTGCCATTTAGCTAGCTCTCCGTACATGGATATGTTGGACTGATATGCCAAGTAGGTAACTCTCTGTATATGAACATATTGGACTTGCCTGCCATATAGGTCACTCTCAATATATGGATACCTTGGAAACTTCTGCCACGTAGCTAGAACTCTTTATATGGAAGTGTTGCCCTACACTGCCATGTAGCTAGCTCTCTGTATATGGACATTTTGGACTCATATGCCATGTATCTAACTCTCTGTACATGGATACGTTACACTGATCTGCAAAGTAGGTAGCTCTCTGTGTATGAACATATTGGATTTGTCTGCCAGGTAGCTAGCTCTCAATATATGGACATGTTGGACTGCACTGCCATGTAGCTAGCTCTCAGTGTATGGACACGTTGGACACATCTGCCATGTACCTAGAATTCTGTATATGGAAATGTTGCACTACTCTGCCATGTAGCTAGCTCTCTGTATATAGACAATTTGGATTCACCTGGTTTGTAGCTAGAATTCTGTATATGGAAATGTTGCACTACCCTACCGTGTAGCTATCTCTCTGAATAGGGACATTTTGGACTCGTCTGCCATGTAGTTAGCTCTCTGTACATGGATATGTTGGACTGATCTGCCAAGTAGATATGCCTCTGTATATGAAAAGATTGGAATTGTCTGCCATGTAGCTAGCTCTCAGTATATGGACATGTTGGACACATCTGCCATGTAGTTAGAACTCTGTATATGGAATTGTTGCACTACTCTGCCATTTAGCTAGGTCTGTCTATATGGACATTGTTGACGTGTCTGCCTTGTAGTTAGCTCTTTGAACATGGATATGTTGGAATGATCTACCATGTAGATAGCTCTCTGTATATGATCATACTGGACTTGTCTGCCCTTTGGGTGGCTCTCAATATATGGACATGTTGGACACATCTGTCATGTAGCTACTATCCTGAATATGGATGTGTTGACTAGTCTGCCATGTAGGTAGCTCTCTGAATATGGACACGTTGGACACATGTGCCATGTAGTTAGAAATCTATATACGGAAGTGTTGCACTACTCTGCCATGTAGCTATCTCTCTGTATTTAGACAAGATGGACTCATCTGCCTTGTCATTAGAGCTCTATATATGAAAATGTTTCACTACCCTGCCATGTAGCTAGCTCTCTGTATAGGTGCATTTTCAACTTGTCGGCCGTGGAGCTAGCTCTCTGTACATGGATATGTTGGACTGATCTGCCAAGTAGGTAGCCCTTTGTATATGAACATATTGGACTTGTCTGCCATGTAGCTAGCTCTCAGTATATGAACACCTTGGACACATCTACCATGTTGCTAGAACCCTGTATATGAAAATGTTGCACTATACTGGCATGTAGAAAGCTCTCTGTATAGCGACATTTTGGACTCTTCTGCCTTGTAGCCAAAACTCTGTATATGGAAATGTTGCACTACCCTGCCATGTGGCTAGTTCTCCGTATATGGACATTTTGTACACGTCTTCCATGTAGCTAGCTGTCTGTACATGGATACGTAGGATTGATTTGACAAGTAGGTAGCTCTCTGTATATGAACATATTGGACTTTTCTGCCATGTAGCTGTCTCTCAGTATATGGACATGTTGGACACATCTGCCTTGTTGCTAGAACTCTGTATAATGAAATGTTGCACTACCCTGACATGTGGCTAGCTCACTGTATATGGACATTTTGTGCTCTTCTGACATGTAGCTATCTCTCTGTACATGGATACGTTGGACCGATCTGCCAAGTAGGTAGCTCTCTGTATATGAATATATTATAATTGTCTGCCATTTAGCTAGTTTTCAGTATATGGACAAGTTGGATTCATCTGCCATGTAACTAGTAACCTGTGTATGGACATGTTGGATTACTGTTTCATGTAGCTAACACTCAGTATATGGACATGTTGGACACATCTCTCGAGTAGCTAGAACTGTATATATGGAAATGTTGCACTACATTGCCATGTAGTTAGCTCTCTTTATATAGACAAGTTGCAGTCATCTGCCTTGTAGTAGAACTCTGTATATGAAAATGTTGCATTAACATGCCATGTAGCTAGTTCTCTGTATATGGATATGTTGAATTGATCTGCCAAGTAGGTAGCTCTCTGTATATAAACATATTGGATTTGTCTGCCATGTAGCTAGCTCTCAGTATATAGATATGTTGGACTCCTCTGCGATGTAGCTAGTACCCTGTATAGGGACATGTTGTACTACTCTGCCATGTACCTAGCTCTCAGTATATGGACACGTTGGACACATCTACCATGTAGCTAGAACACTGTATAGGGAAATTCTGCACTACTGTGCCATGTATCTAGCTCTCTGTACATGGGTATGTTGGACTGATCTGCCTTGTAGCTAGAAATCTGTATATGGAAATGTTGCACTATCCAGCCATGTAGCTAGCTCTCTGTATACAGACAAGTTGGAATCATCTACCCTGTAGCTAGAATTCTGAATATGGAAAGGTTGCATGACCCTGCCATGTATCTAGCTCTCTGTACATGGATATATTGGACTGACCCGCCAAGTAGGTAACTCTCTGTGTATAAACATATTGGACTTGTCTGCTATGTAGCTAGCTATCATTATATGGACATGTTGGACTCATCAGCCAGGTAGCTTGTACTCTGTATATGAACTTATTGTAATACCCTGCCATGTAGCTAGGTCTCTGCAATTTGGACTCATCTGCCTTGTAGCTAGAACTCTAAATGTGGAAATGTTGCACTACCCTGCCATGTAGCTAGCTCTCTGTACATGGATATGTTGGACTGCTCTAACAAGTAGGTAGCTCTCTGTATATGAACATATTGGACTTCTCTGTCATGTAGCTAGCTCTCAGTATATAGACATGTTGGACACATCTGCCATGTAGCTAGAACTCTGTATATGGACATGTTGCACTACTCTGTCATGTAGCTAGCTCTCTGTATATGAATATTTTGGACTCGTCTGACATGTAGCTAGCTCTCAGTATATGAACAAATTGGACTTGTCTGTTATGTAGCTAGCTCTCAGTATATGTACATGTTGAACACATCTGCCATGTAGCTAGTACCCTGTATATGGACATGTTGCACTACTCTACCATGTGGCTAGCTCTCTGTATATAGACAAGTTGGACTCATCTACCTTGTAGCTACAACTCTGTATATGAAAATGTTGCACTACACTGCCATGTAGCTAATTCTCTGTATATGACAAGTTGAAATAATCTGCCATGTAGCTAGTACCTGTATATGGGCATGTTACTCTACACTGCCGCGTAGCTAGCTCTATGCAATTAGACAAGTTGGACTTATCTGCCTTGTAGCTTGAACACTTTATATTGAAAAGTTGCACTACTCTGCCATGTAGCTAGCTCTCTGTATATGGACAAGTTGGACTCATTTGTCTTGTAGCTAGTACTCTGCATATGGAACTGTAGCACTACCCTACCATGTAGTTAGCTATCTGTATATAGAGAAGTTGGACTCATTTGCCATGTAGCTAGAAATCTGTATATGGAAATGTTCATTACCCTTCCATGTAGCTAGTTCACTGTACATGGATATGTTGGACTGCTCTGCCAAGTTGATAGCTCTCTGCAAATGAACATATTGGACTTGTCTGCCATGTAGCTGGTTCTCAGTATATGGACAAATTGGACTCATCTGACATATAGCTAGTACCCTGTATATGAACATATTGGACTTGTCTGCCATGGAGCTAGCGACACTATATGGACACGTTGGACACATCTGACATGTAGTTAGAAATCTGTATATGGAAATGTTGCACTACTCTGTCATGGAGCTAAATCTCGGTATATGGATATTTTGGACTCGTCTGCCATGTAGCTTACTCTCTGTACATGGATATGTTGGACTGATCTGCCAAGTAGTTAGCTCCCTGCATATGAACATATTGGACTTGTCTGCCATGAAGCTAACTCGCAGTATATGGACATGTTGGGCGCTACTCTGCCATGTAGATAGCTCTGAGTATGTAGACAAGTTGGACTCATCTGCCTTGTAGCTAGAACTCTGTATATGGAAATGTTGCACTATGCTTTCATGTAGCTAGCTCTCTGTATATAGACAAGTTGGACTCATCTGCCTTTTAGCTAGAACTCTGTATATGGAAATGTTGCAATACCCTGCGAAGTAGCTAGCTCTCTGTATATGGATATTTTTAACTTGTCTGCCATGTAGCAAGCTCTCTGAACATAGATATGTTGGCCTAATCTGCCAAGTAGGTAGCTCCCTGTATATGAACATACTGGACTTCTCTGCCATGTAGCTAGTTCTCAGTATATCGACACGTTGGACACATCTGACATGTAGCTAGAACTCTGTATATGGACATGTTGCACTACTCTGCCATGTAGCTAGCTCTAAGTAAAGGAAAATTTGCACTACCCTGTCATGTAGCTAGCTCTTTGTATATAGACAAGTTGGATTCTTCTGCCTTGTAGCTAGCAATCTGTATATGGAAATTTTGCACTATCATGCCATGTAGCTAGCTCTCTGTATAATGACAAGTTTGAATCATCTGCCTTGTAGCTAAAGCTCTGTATATGGAAATGTAGCACTAACCTGCCATGTAGCTAGCTCTCTGTATATAGACAAGTTGGGATCATCTGCCTTGTAGCTAGAACTCTGTATATGGAAATGTTGCATTACCCTTCCATGTAGATAGCTCTCTGTATATGGATATTTTGGACTTGGCTGCCATATAACTAGCTCTCTGTACATGGATATATTGTACTGACCCGCCAACTAGGTAGTTCTCTATATATGAACAGATTGGACTTGTCTGCCATGTAGATAGCTCTCAATATGTGGACATGTTGGACTCATCAGCCAGGTAGCTAGTACCCTGTATATGGACATGTTGGACTACTCTGCCATGTAGCTAACTCTCTGAAAATAGACAACTTGTACTTATCTGCCTTGTATCTTGAACTCTGTATATGGAAAAGTTGCATTATGCTCCCATGTAGCTAGCACTCTGTATATCGACAAGTAGGTCTCATCTGTCTTGTAGCTAGTACCCTGCATATGGAAATTTTCCACTACCCTGTCATGTAGCAAGCTCTCTGTACATAGTCAAGTTGGACTCATCTATCATATAATAGTACCCTGTATATGGACTACACTACCCTGCCATGTAGCTAGCTCTCTGTATATAAACAAGTTGGACTCATCTGCCATGTCGTTAGAACTCTGTATATTGAAATGTTGCACTATCCTGCTATGTAGTTAGCTCTCTGTATATGGACATTTTGGACTCATCTGCCTTGTAGCTAGCTCTTGGTTCATGGATATATTGTACTGACCCGCCAAGTAGGTAGCTCTCTGTGTATGAACGTATTGGACTTCTCTGCCATGTAGCTAGTTCTCAGTATATCGACAAGTTGGACACATCTGACAAGTAGCTAGAACTCTGTTTATGGACATGTTGCACAACTCTGCCATGTAACTAGCTCTAAGTATAGGGAAATGTTGCACTACTTTACCATGTAGTAAGCTCTCTGTCTATAGAGAAGTTGGACTCATCTGCCTTGTAGCTAGAACTCTGTATATGGAAATGTTGCACTATCTAGCCATGTAGCTAGCTCTCTGTATATAGACAAGTTTGAATCATCTACCTTGTAGCTAGAACTCTGTATATGGAATTATAGCAC
>NW_006410306.1:0-1458 GCF_000296735.1 Chrysochloris asiatica | reverse complement strand
GCTCTCTGAAGAAGGATATATTAGACTGATCTGCCAAGTAAGTAGCTCTCTGTATATCAACATTTTGGACATGTCTGCCATGTAGCTAGCTCTCAGTATATGGACACGTTGGACTCATCAGACATGTACCTATAACTCTGTATATGGAAATGTTGCACTACCCTACCATGGAGCTAATTCTCAGTATATGGACATTTTGGACTTCTCTGCCATGTAGCTAGTTCTCTGTACATATATATGTTGGACTGATCTGCCAAGTGGGTAGCTCCCTGTATATGAACCTATTGGACTTATCTGCCATGTAGCTAGCTCTCAGTATATGGACATGTTGGACTCATTTGGCATGTAGCTAGTACCCTGTATAAGAACATATTGGACTTGTCTGCCATATAGCTAGTTCTCAGTATATGGACACACTGGACACATCTACCATGTGGATAGAACTCTGTATATGGAAATATTGCACTACCCTGCCATGGTGGTAACTCTCGGTATATGAACATGTTCGAAACATCTGCCATGAATCTAGTGCCCTGTATATGGAAATTTTGCACTACCCTGCCATGTAGCTAGCTCTCTGTACATAGAAAAGTTGGACTCATGTGCCTTGAAGCAAGAACTCTGTATACGAAAATGTAGAACTATCCTACCATGTAGCTATCTCTCTGTGTATAGACAAGTTGAACTCATTTGCCTTGTAGCTAGATCTCTGTATATGGAAATGTTAAACTACCTTGCCATGTATCTAGCTCTCTGTATATGGACATTTTGGACTCGTCTGCCATGTAGCTAGCTCTCTGTACATAGATATGTTGGCCTAATCTGCCAAGTAGTTAGCTCCCTGTATAAGAACATATTGGACTTGTCTGTCATGTAACTACCTCTAAGTATATGGACATGTTGGACTCATCTGCCATGAAGCTAGTGCCCTGTATATGGACATGTTGCACTACCCTGACATGTAGCTAGCTCTCTGAATATAGACTAGTTGGACTCACCTGCCTTGTAGCTAGAACTCTTTATATGGAAATGTAGCACTATCCTGCCATGCAGCTATATCTCTGTATATAGACAAATTGGAATAATCTGTCTTGTAGCTAGAACTCTGTATATGGAAATGATGACCTACCCTTCCATGAAAGGAGCTCTCTGTATATGGACATTTTGACTAGTCTGTCATGTAGCTAGCTCTCAGAATATGGACATGTTGGACTCATCTGCCATGTAGCTAGTACACTGTATATGAACATATTGGCCTTATCTTCTATGTAGCTACTTGTCAGTATATGGACATATTAGACACATCTGCCATGTAGATAGAACTCTGTATATGGAAATGTTACACTACCCTGCCATGGAGCTAACTCTCTCTATGTAGACAAGTTGGATTCATTTGCTATGTAGGTAGAACTCTGAATATGGTAATGTAACACTATCCTGCCATGTAGCTAGCTCTCT
>NW_006410305.1:14820-15805 GCF_000296735.1 Chrysochloris asiatica | reverse complement strand
CCAACATGAATCTTAGACCTTCTTCAGATTTTTTTAACCCTTTTTTTCTGCTTGCTCTTCTATCTTAGTGATATTGAGAGATTTATCTTCTAGCTCACTAGTTCTGCCTTCTACTCCTTTGCCCTTTAAGTGTATTGTCTATTTCTGATATTCTATTATTGATCATTTGGACCTCTTTCTGTAGGGCTTGAATTGTTTTCAATGCTGTATCTACCTTATTTAATTGTTCCTGTAGCACTTTCCTGACTTCTTCCTTATTTTTCTTAACTCCAGTGTACAGTGTTTTGAAACATTTTATAATCATTTTTCTGAATTCCTTCTCAGGCATTTGCAAGGTCTGCCCTCTTTCCAGAATGAAGTCCAGGTCTACCTCTAGGTCATTTGTCTTGGGAGTTTTATCTTGTTTCTGGACATGTGTTGATATGGTCATATGTTTTTGCTTTTTAGATATGTTTAGGGTTTATCTGTGGCCTTAATACTTAATTGAGTGTGTGTTTTGGTATTTTTTATGCTTTCGGATTGCCTCCAGGTAGATGTGATCAGGAGGTGGGCTTCCCTTTTCACTCTTCTTATTGCTTAACTCAGAGTAACTTTTGCAGGTGTTGTCTGCCTCCCTGATGTATGGCAGTTGGTATTGGTTCTTGCCTGGATTGGTGTTTTTTAGGGTGTGGTTGTAGCTTGACTATATGGCAGCAATTTCTATATCTCCTTGGGTAATATAGGGAGAGAAAGAGTCCCCCAACAGTAAAAGGAGGAACAAAAAACAGCAAACAGCCAACAGCAAAAAAAACAACAAACAAAAAACACCAAAAAAAAAAAACACAAAAAAACAAACTAGATTGGATTCTGTAAGTCTACAATTGCAGAAAAGGGAGAGGAGGGAGAGAAGGCCTTCAAGGCCGCCTGATAAATTTTAAGATGCCACTGTTGATTGTTATGCTGTATTTAATTTTCAATCTGTTTTGTTTTTAAAATCTGTCCCTCT
>NW_006410305.1:12413-14240 GCF_000296735.1 Chrysochloris asiatica | reverse complement strand
TCTGGTATTCTGTGGTATTGTTGACAGAGATCTTCACTGCACCTCTACCCTATCTACCATCAAACCCTGCTTCCCCGAGAACTGTGTGTTCTACTTAACTTAAAAGACTAAGATCGATCAACGTAAGTGCTGTCCACGTGGAGAATCACTGTTAGAAAAGCTAGCCTTTTAGACTCAACATGGATTTTAGACTCATGTCTATACCCTAAAATGGAGTTAAGGTCCCATTTTCAGACATACCAGGTGTCTCTGAATTTAGACTCACATACATTTTTCATCTTGATTATTAATTTTTATTTAAAATTCTTTTGATGACACTTAGGCTGGTGTGCTATCTTCTGCATGGCTCCTTTCAGACAGCTGTTTGTTTTAGGACAAACCTTAAAGACCCCATGTAGCTGGGGGACACTGAATGTCTTGGCCATCCTTGACTACAATTTTTAGTGACTCTTTAGGAAAAGTTAGTATGGAGTAAGGCCACATTAGAAAACCAAATTGTTAGTATGTAATTTTGCTGTTGGTGTTAGTGCCATCAAGTCAGCTCTGACTCATAGCGGACCCTGTATAGGATTTCTGAGGTGTAGCTTGTGAATTAGAACTGCTGACCCTGCAGTTCAAACTGAACTTGCAGTTCAGTGCTTATTCTACAGTGCCAACACCAGGACTCTTATTAAGTAACTATGAAGTTCTTAAAATGGGGACTCAAATACATTGACAACAACTGTGTAAGTATGGACAATGTCACTCATAGTTTGTTTAAATAGTCCATAAAGCTACGTACTAAATCAGTAACTCAGAATCAAAGAAGGGCTCTTAAAAAGAATTAGCCGAGGCGAGGGAGACATGGCTTAAGGAACATTGGCTTATTATTTTGAAAGCTGTCAGGCATATCAATACCCAAATAGAAATGATAAAGCAAGATTTCTAATAACTCTCATTCATCCAGAGCTGGCTATAAGCCTACAGATTTTAAAGGCATGCAACAGATATACAATAGCAAATATAATAAAAAGCAATAAATGAAGTCCAATGATTTTGTCTCACGTGATTTTGTTCTGTGATCTTGGGATCTATCTCTTAAGTGATCACCATAGCATATCCAGAACCCTGAGTTCCCTCTGAGTTTGTGGGTTTTGTTATGTGTTTTTTGTGTGTTTGGTGAAAATATATGTGCCATAGTTTCCAGACATAATGTTGCCTCCAAATCATGGGTCCAATACTCTGGAGTAAGTCCCACCAATAATTACTGTATATAAAGCAGAGAAATAGAAAATCATTATTCATTCAAATGTCAATTAGCATAAGACCCCAGTAAACAGGCTGGTTGAATTGGTGCTCACTCACTCTTGGTTACAAGCGATATTTACACCAGTTCTCAACTTACATACACCATAGCTACCATCGACCGGTGAACTTAATGTCCACTAATGGTCTTATCTGCTATTCACAAGTTTTCAGTGACTAAATATTCAGAAGTAGTTCGGCACACCTTGTTCCTAGTCTGTCTTCATCTCGAAGCTCCTCTGAAACCTGCCTACCATGGGTGACCCTGCTGGTATTTACAATACCTGTGGCATAGCTTCCAGAATCACAGCAACTCACAAGCTACCACAGTATGACAGATCTCTCATACTTCGGACATATTGTCAGGAGGTACCAGTCACTAGAACAGTATATCATTTTTGGTAAGGTGGAGGTTCAGAGAAAAAGAGGAAGGCCCCCAGCGAGATGGATTGGCAATATGATAGCATCAATGGGCTCAAGTGTGGCAACCACTGTGAGGTTGGCCCACAACCGGGCAGTGTTTTGTTCTGTTGTGCATAGGGT
>NW_006410305.1:11095-11708 GCF_000296735.1 Chrysochloris asiatica | reverse complement strand
GAACTGACTCAATGGCACTTAACAACAACAAGTATGGAGTTGCTAGTACCCCTGACCTATGGATGTCTTTAGCTCTCACCTGTAATCTCTAGGGACTAGCGAGGTTCACTTAGAGGCAGGAGGGACTTCCTCGAGTGGGACTTCCTCGAGTAAGACCCAAAGGGCAGTGGTGTTACTCCACTCTCAGCTTTCGCAACTGGTTTCCGCTTATCTGTGGTTGTCATGGAAACCACTAAATTCTCAGATTACTATCAAGGGATTCTCAAGGGGTTTTTGGACAGTTGACTCTCCTGCCTGGTTATTTTTCTCTCTCAGATCCCTCTTTTTTTTTATTGCTCATGCTCCCTTCTCTACCCCTCACAGATTCTCAAAGGTGGGCTGCTCCTAGCTCCTAGCTACCAGCTGCCAGAGGGTGGGAGTTAAGTTTTCATTTTCACTCTGGCCATATGAACTACTTTGTGTGGTACTGTTACGAGCTATTTACCCTGTTCATGTTGTTGTTGTTGTTAAGTGCTGTTACGTCGGTTCTGACTCATGTTGTTGTTGTTGTTGTCAGGTGCCATCGAGTCGGAACTGACTCATAGCGACCCCATGCACAGCAGAACGAAACAAT
>NW_006410305.1:4760-9155 GCF_000296735.1 Chrysochloris asiatica | reverse complement strand
TCTCCACAGCACATCACCACTACCACCACCACTGTAGAACAATAACGAATGAATAGATGAAAGATGACTTCTTAATTAAAATTAAAACATGGCACAAACCAGACTTGGGAATATTAGAAAATGTACAGGGTTTAGATCCCAACACATGGAAAACTGTTGAAATTGTCCACATAGATCTTGCAGATCGAAGTCAAGTTGAACCAGCAGACTATAAAGCTGATGAAGACGACCAAGAGAGGCCCTTTGGGATGTAACTGGAAGAAGGAGCTGGCAAACAACCCAGATGGTCCTCAGATGTGTGCCTACAAGCTGGTGACCATCAAATTCAAGTGGTGGGGGCATAAGAGCAAAGTAGAAGACTTCATTCAGAAGCAAGAAAAAAGGATATTTACAAACTTTCATCGCCAGCTTTTTTGTTGGATTGACAAGTGGATTGATATGACCATGGAAGACATTAGGAGAAATGAGGATGAAACGCAAAAAGAACTAGAAACAATGCGTAAGAAGGGTTCCGTCCGAGGCACGTCAGCTACTGATGTCTAGATGAGTTCCCTGTAGGGTCAGAGATAATATCAAAGTGTTTACGTAATTAAGGTTGAGAGATAGGAACAAGTGCAGCTAGTGACGAGTGAAGACGAATCTGACCAGTATAGTGACGTCTCCCAAATGTGTGCTTGAGGTTATAGACACACATGCACAGTTTTTCAACCATATGTGTAATATGTATATTGTTGTTGTTATGTGCTGTGGAGTTAGTTCTGACTCATAGCGACCCTGAACAGGGTTTCTGAGGGTGTAAATCTTTACGGGAGCAGAAAGCCTCATCTTCTCCTGCAGGATAGCTGGTAGTTTCGAACTGCTGACCCTGAGGTTCACAGCCCGATTCATAACTGCATATAAAATGCATGCAGAGCTACAGAGCAAGACACACACACTTGTGTGTACATATATGTACAGACAAACATACTGAAGGGATTAGCATAATTTCTCCAAAGTACTGTATAGTGGTGTGCAGATGTTCATTGTCATGCAAGATAGCAGTCTTCTGAGCTTAATCCGAAGTTTAGGCTTCAGCTCTTCAGTGAGCCTCTCACTGTTGAATGTAGAACATTTTCCTGATAGGCCCTTGAGGATCCAAAAGCACTATAAGCATCAATTTTCCAGCTGATGGTTGACTTTTGAACTTTTTTTAAGTCGGCAATTGAGGATGTTTCCATTCCATACTCTGCCATTTACTCTCAGCCCCATAGTTATGAATCTATGTTTCGTCACCAGTAACAATTTTATTAAAGAAATTTTTACCTTCCTTCGAGTATTGGTCCAAATTTTGTTTGCAGAAGTCCAAATGCTTCTGTTTCTGCTCTTCTGTGAGTGGTTTTGGTCCCAATCTTGCACAGACTTTTCAAAACCCAAGTCTTTTGTGGATTATTTCATAAGGCAGAGTTATGACTGATTTACAAAGGATTTGCCACATAATCTGCTGTCACTCGTGTATTCACCAGAATCATTTCACGTGCATGCTCAATGTTATCATCAACCATGGACGTGGATGGGCGTTTTAATATAACTAGCTTGTGGACAATTTTTGACTCACTTCGTGTATCTGTGTATATATATATATAATCATTGAGTTGATAGCATCTGAATGAAACATTACAGTTAAGCTTACAGATTGTATACTGTTAGATTAAAAACTATGTGACTAAGTTTGCTGTTGTTTTTAGGTGCCATCGAGTTGGTACTGACTCATAGCGACCCTATGCACAAAAGAACAAAACACTGCCTGGTCCTGGGCCAACCTCACAATGGTCATCACACTTGAGCCCATCAATGCTGCCACTTGGCCAATCCATCTTGTTGGGGGTCTTCTTCTTTTTCTCTGACCCTCCACCTTACCAAACATGATATCCTTCTCCAGTGACTGGTTCCTCCTGATAATATGTCCTAAGTATGAGAGATGAAGTTTGGCCATCTTGGCCTCCAAGGAGCACTCTGGCTGCACTTCTTCCAACACAGATCTATTTGTTCTTTTGGCAGCCCATGGCACTTTCAATATTCTCCTCCAACACCATAACTCAAAAGCATCAATTCTTCTATGGTCTTCCTTATTCACTGTCCAGCTTTCGCATGCATATGAGGTGATTGAAAATACCATGGCTTGGGTCAGGCGCACCTTAGTCTTCAAGCTGATGCCTTTGCTCTTAAACACTTTAAAATGGTCTTGTGCAGCAGATTTACCTAATGCAATATGTTGTTTGACTAAATTTGGTCACCAAGAATTTAGATGATTAAAATTATGATTTATACCATGTGCCTGCTGTCTAGTATTAAACAGAAACATAAGGAGAAATAATAATATATATCTTCTAGTGAAGTAAGAACCAGATACTTCTCTGATTAAATAAAATCTATTAGCATCATTTGTATAACCATTAACAATTTTGTGACTTTTCTATGAAGTTCTAAATTGTTGGGAGTTCATCATGCTCAGGAATTTGTTTTGGTAAAACCCTTGTCTTCAAGGTACATTGTATGTTGTTGTTGTGAGGTGCTATCAAATCAATTCTGATTCACAGTGACTCTGTGCACAACAGAACAAATACTGCGCCATCCTTGTAATTGTTGACATTTGAGTTACATTGTTGCTGTCACTTAGTAAGTACATCTCTTTGAGGGGTGTTCCTCTTGTTCCCTGACCCTCCACTTAACCGAGCATGAGGTCCTTTTCCAGGGACTAGCTGCTCCTGACAACATGTCCAAAGTACAAGAGACAAAGTTGGCCTATCCTGTCTTCTATGGAACATTCTGAGAGTGCTTCTTCCACCACAAATTTGCTTCTTCTTCTGGTACTTGTCCATGGTACTTTCAATATTCTTCTCCAACACCATAATTTAAATACATCAATTTTTCTGCGGTCTTCCTTATTCATTGTTCAACTTACACATACATTTGGGGCAACTGAAAATACCATGACTTGGATTGGGGCACCTCAGTCCTCAAAGTGTCGTCTTTAACTCTTTAACAATTTAAAGAGGTCGTTTGCAGCAGATTGTCTAATACAATATGTCATTTGAGTTCTTGAGTGCTGTTCCATGAGCATTGCTTGTGGATCCAAGCAACATGAAGTATTGGATGATTTTAGTATTTTCTGTTTATCATGATGTTATTGAATTGTAAGGACTTTTGTTTTCTTTACATTGAGGTGCAATCCATACAGAAGGATGTAGTCTTTGATCTTCAAATTCTCTTTGCTTCAAGTAGCAAAGTTGTGTCATTTGCATCTCAAAGGTTGTTAATGAGTGTGACTTCAACCCTAATACTGTATTTTTCATATAATCCAGCTTCTCAGATTATTTGCTCAGTTTACAGATCAAATAAGCATGATGAAAGGATACAACCCTGATGCACACCTTGCCTGGTTTTAGATCATTCGGTATCCCTTGTTCTGTTCAAACAACTGCCACTTGGTCTGAGCACAATTAAGTGTTTTGGAGCTCCCGTTCTTTGCGATGATATCCATAGTTTGTTATGACCCACAGAGTTGATTGCCTTTGGTAAATAAAGGAAGCACAAGTAAACATCTTTCTGGTATTCTTTGCTTTCTGCCCAAATCCATCTGATGTCGGCACTGATATCCCAGTTCCAAGTCCTATTCTGAATCTGGCTTGAATTGCTGGCAGCTCACTGCCGATGCTTTGCTATAATCATTTTGAATTATTTTCAGCAAAATTTTACTTGCGTGTGATAGTAATCCCATTGTTTGATGATTTCCACATTCTATCGGGTCACAGTTTTTGGAAGGAGCACAAATATGAATCTCTTCCAGTAAATTGGGTTACGAACATGAGTTCCTCTCTAGACCTGAAGGGTGGATGAGAGCCACAGCCTCAGGTTCCTCCAGTCTCGTTCTGACCAGTAGACCCAGTTTTTCCTTTAAGAATGTTGAGCTGTGTTCCACATGGCAGCCTGACACTGTCTAGTTCTCTGGTCCAGAGTTGTGGAGACTGACGTTCACATGCTTTGTTGGTCCATTGGACTAATGGATTCCAAGGCTCTTCAGTTCTTATCATTCTTCTTTCTTCAGTACATAGAGAGACCACTAGCTGCACCTTAGATAGCTGCTCATGAGCTTCCAAGACCCCAGATGTAACTTGCCAAAGTAGAATGTAATACGTCGTCTTTGTGGACTATATCAGTTGACCATGGTGTCCTCTGAGATGATGGTCCTTAGCCTCCAGTTTGTTTAGCCCTTCTTCCATTTCTGGGCATTGAGACGCTCTCTGTCTTTTTTCTGTTGTGAATAGTGCTTCAGTGAACACACTGTGTACACAGATCTACTCTTGTCTTGGTGCTTACTTCTTGCGGATATATATCAAGTAGAGGGATGCTGGGTCA
>NW_006410305.1:2658-3175 GCF_000296735.1 Chrysochloris asiatica | reverse complement strand
GTGCCATAGTGCTGGCCATCCAGGTCTCCACACGGCTTCACGGGAGTCTACTGAATGTGGTCGGACTTAGATCCCAACTTCATTGCTGTTTTTTTTCCCCTCTTCCCCTTATCGGTGACTAACGTGGTCGCCAGCCAGATCACATATCTGCTCATGTATTCCCCTTGAGTCTCAGTCTTGGAAGGGAGTTTGCCCTGAGGGGACCCGACCATGTGCCTTGATGGCTCCCAGGCAAGCAGCTTACTTGTTCTTGTAGTAATCAGTCAGACTGCTGTTATTGTTTCAGATTTTTCCTGCTGGTCTTTCTTCACGAAGTATCTTCTGTTCTCCTAGCCACTCCAGGCTGGTCTACTCGTCCTTTCCAGTGGAAAGTTCCTACTTCAGTCAGTTCTGGATGGGGTTCTGGATTCCACCTATGGTCTTGTGCAATGTAAAGGCTCCACAGGAAGCCTCTTTTACTGGGTAACTTCTAGCTCCCTTTAAGGTATTCCAATCAGGTATAGGCTAAAGACAGACT
>NW_006410305.1:0-1710 GCF_000296735.1 Chrysochloris asiatica | reverse complement strand
TATTGCCTGTATTAGAGCCCTCACATTTGTTTGTATTTTTTCATTGATGACTTTCATAATTTTGGGATTATCTGTGCCCATTTTTTAATTGGGTCATTTGTCTTTTTCTTGTAGATGTGTTGTAATTTTGTATAAATTTTAGATATCAGTTCCTTGTCTGACATGTCACTAAATTTTTTTTTTTGCCCAATCTGTGGGCTCCCTATTGACTCTTTTGGTGAAATCCTTTGATGTCCACAAGTGTCTAATTTTGGGGAGTTCCCAGTCATCTATTTTATCTTCTACTCTTGTGTGTTTTCTGTAAGTTTCATAGTGTATCCATGTCATGTATTAGAGCCCTTAAGTTTGTCCCTATTTTATCATTGATGATCTTTATAGTTCTAGGTTTTAAATTAATTATTTGGTTTTATCTACTCAACTGATGCTGTGGCCATGCAATATTAAAGGGAAACGTCATTTTGCTTTTCTTCATAGGATTATAATTGAAAAATTCTCAATTGGAATTCATGTGGGACGTCTGTCCAGTGACCCACTCTTAAGCCTGTATTTACACACACTGAATTAAACCTAAGTCAAAACCAGAAAAATAAAACATCACCAGATCATCCCTGTTGTTGTTGTTAAGTGCTGTTGAGTTGGGTCCTACTCATAGCAACCTTGAATAGGGTTTCCAAGGAGTAGCTGGTGAACTTGAACTTCAGGCCTTCAGGTTCAAGTGGACATTGCAGTCCAGACCATTAACCAACAGTGTGCCACACCAGATCATTCCTAGGTTTTAACAATTTAGAAAAACATTCACAAAGGTATCTACTGTACTGGAACATCAATCTCCCTGAGGATATCTTCCAATTGTACTATCCCAGCACAATGAACCAGAAGAAAGCCAGAACCTGAACCAGAACAAAATCAGAAGCAAAATATAAAAGGAGCTCTCCAAGGACTGAGGAGGAAAGCATTGAGAGTTAGAAAAGCCTCAACAAGGCTTAAAGGAGTTAGAAAAACTTTTCAGTAGAAAAGAAATTTGCTGGGCCAATTCTTTGGTACCAACCAGACACTTGTCTTGGGGCTGACCTGACACATTCACTCCCATCCCCCTTATAGCACTTAATCACGTGTTCTTGGACTTTCCTCAGCAGAATTTCACCTGATCTTGGATTGTCCTCATGGGACTTATCATCTGTTCTTGGAAGAGAACCTGATGCCACATTGGCTTGTACAGTGGACTAATCCTCCTAGAGCTGACAACTGAGGACAGCAGACATTTACCCTGTCATCAGCGTCTCTTTCTCTGCTTGCTGCCAGCTCAATGCCATGGAGTGCTCCTCCTTTGCCAGTCAATGAGAACCCAGGGACCAGAGACCTCCTGAATTCAATTAGTCTCTGCATTCCCAAGGACTGGACATCTGGGGTATAGAGTGGGGCCCCACACGGGTGCCGAATTTGTTACCCCAAAATCTTGGGTCGGATGCCCTGTCAATAATCACCCCAGATGAAGCAGAAAAAGAGAAAAATCATTACTTATTAGAACACTGACCAGTGGAACAAACACTCCAGCAAGTAGACTAGTTTAATTGGTGTTCCCTGACTGTTGTTTACATGCCATTTTTATACTGGTATGATGGTAGCGTAGTGGTTACGAATCGGGCTGCGAACCTTAAGGTCAGCGGTTCGAAACTACCAGCCGCTCCGCGGGAGAAAGATGAGGCTTTC
>NW_006410304.1:15219-15792 GCF_000296735.1 Chrysochloris asiatica | reverse complement strand
GTTAACCCACCATAATGTGGAAAGGGGGCATCATACTTGGTAAAGAGGAAGGGCATCGAAAAAGAGGAAAACCCACAATGAGACAGATTGGCACAGTGTAGCAACAATGGTTTTAAGCAAAATAGCAATTGTAAGGATGGCACAGGACTGGGTGGCATTTCCTTCTGGTATACGTAGGATCTCTATGAGTCGGAACCGACTTGATGACACTTAACAACAACAACCGCACTAAAACCAGTTAAGATGACTATCACTCAAATTTATGTGCCAACCAATAATGCCAAGGAATCCTGGTGTGGCATTGTGGGGTAACATACTGGACTGCAAGGTTGTTTGAACTGGAGTTCAAGCTCCCACGCGCTGCTGAGAAACTCTATACAGGTTTGCTATGAGTCAGAGCCAACTCAACGGCACTTAATAACAACAACAGCAATAATGCCAAAGATGAAGAAATAGAAACATTTTACCAACATTTAGTCTTAAATTGATCAAAAATGCAATAAAGATGCATAGATAATCACTGGTGATAGGAGTGTGAAAGTTGGAAGCCAAGAAGAAAGATGAATAGTTGGA
>NW_006410304.1:10676-13926 GCF_000296735.1 Chrysochloris asiatica | reverse complement strand
TAGAAAGCCTCATCTTTCTCCCGCGGAGCAGCTGGTAGTTTCGAACCGCTGACCTTAAGGTTCGCAGCCTATTGAAGATGCACTGAAGCCACAAGCAATAAACAAGACTTCAGCACTGCTAAAAGTGTTCACTCTTCTATGCCAAGAAATTTAGATGACAGTTACCTGACAAACTGATTGGAGGAGATCCATGTTTGTGCCTATTTCAAAGAAAAGTGAACTAACAGAATGGGGAAATTATCAAACAATAGCATTAATATCACATGAAATAATTTTTTTTTGGGGGGGGAAGTGTACACCAAAACACTCAGGAATATATAATCATTTAAACAACCAAAGGGCACGTTCTGCAAGCCTGTCTCCTGGTTGCCAGCACCCAATCTTTCTCTTTTCATGATTTTAGAGTCCTCAGCTGCTCTGTCTCACCATGTCCTCATCTCTGCCTCCAGCTCTCATATTGCTGTTTCTCTGGATAGAGTTTCACATTTCACTCATGCTCTTCTCCCTTGATGGTCCTAAGGTCCTCTGTTCCTGAAATGTTAGAAATTGTATCCCCATATCCTTTCACCAGACCTGTCTGACAAGATGAAAACTATTCAGTGGGAATCCTACCTTCCCCTAAACACTCTGAAACTAAACTCCCTCTTGAAAACTTGTAAACCAGTTAATTGTGCCTGATAGCCCTCCCATTTTAGAAAGCCAATGCCTAAATTGCCCATCCCTATCACCCCTGCATACAGAGGGGATAGGATGAAGACTTCTTCCCTCTCAGTTGGTATTCAGTTACTACATCCATAAGTATAGGTCAAGTTCATCAATTTGAAGCAATTTACACTTGTTTCCTTCATCAATTTTTTTTTTTTTTTAATCTTCTTTTAGTGGAGTTGTATCTTTAAGCCATTGAAGCTAGGTCATATGGGTACTGTCTGCAAGTCTGGGCATTTTTGTGTATCTCCCCTCACTTCGTATCAGCTGGACACTCCACTCTCAGTTCTAGCCAACCATGGCTATATTCTTGTCCATGGGCTCAGGAGACCCCATGTCTCACCATACTTCAGATCAACCAGCACTTCCTCTACTCTCTTTAATCTACAGGTCGACGGGTGTCTATGGCATATAGTCGGACTCAGCCCGTATCTTCACTGTTGCCCTTTCCCCATTTCCATTCTCCAGTAGGCCAACAAGGTTGCCAGCAATCTTACATGACTGCTGGTGTGATACCTTAGAGTTTCAGTCTTGGAGCAGCAGTTGTCCTGAACGAGCTTAATTGCTTGCCTTGATGGCTCTCCAGTGAGCAACTTACTTGTCCTTGTAGTAGCCATTCAGACTGTCATTTTTGTTTTTTATTTTTATTTTCCTGCTGGTCTTTCTTTCAAGAAGTATCATTCTGTCCCTCTAGCTGCATCTGGTCTGCTTGTCCTTTCAGCAGGAATGTCACACCTCAGAAGGTTCTGGATGGGGCTCAGGATTTCACCTAAGGTCCTATATACTACCAAGGCTCCACAGAAGACTATTTCACTGAGCAAGTTCTAGACTTTCAGTAATCATGTTTCCTGATATTCCATTTTATCACACTAGAGTGCCTATTTTACAATAGTAGACAAAGGAAACTGATATTCATAAGACAGTCAGCCATCCTAACATTATTTTCCCTTTTTTACCCAGATTATGCTATGATCCCTGTATCACAGAGCCCTGTTGTTCCAAAGTTGAGCATACATTAGTATTTACCTCTGTCCCATTTAGCCCAAGCAAACCTACCTGAGTTTCCCCCTATCTACCTTATTCGTGAAGTAGAATGTTGCTGAAGAGACTTTAAAAATGGTCGCAATACCACATTAACTGCCAGAAAGTCAAGCTGGATTCAAAAGAGTCTATGAAACCATGAATGTCATTGCTTGTATCAGCTGACTCTTGGCTGAAAGTAGAGACTATCCAAATATTGTTTATCTTAGTAGAACAATCTTCAAATATTGGGAAATTGTTGAGGTTACAGTGGTGGGTACAATTTTTTCCAAAATTGTTATTTTTCAAGAGGGAGCTCCAATGTTATCATTAGTCTATGAATACTGGCAGTTGTTTTACTTTATGAGACAAACTCGCATTACTTATTTTTTTGGGAAAAAAATGGCTTACGAATATTCAAGTCCAAAAGTCTGAATAATCATAGTTTGCCTGTCATTCGTTTTGATAAAAATTGTGTAAAATGATAAAAAGCAATAGCTCTGTCTGTGAAGGAGGCAAGTGCGTATGTGCTTGTCCTGGAGACAACCATCCTATTTGAGTATCTATCAGAAGAGCTTTCTGCATATTCTCCCTCTAATCAAATAGAATCTTAAAACACATGTGCACTTAAAGTTGAGATTTAATACCATTAATGACTTTCATTGCTTCAGCAATGATTTTCCTAAGTGAATCTGACATTTATTCTTCACTGAGGTTGCTTCACATTGAACACAGAGAGTGTTAGTACAGTTTGATGGTGTGGCTTTGATTTTTACTAAACCACCAGCAGCTTTATCAGCATTACTCTAACACCATCGGTGTAAAGGCCAACATAGCAACAAGGCAGCCAACATTTGAATGGTTTTGTGAAAATCCTTTTGACTCTGCACACCAGGAAACTTCAAGGGAACTTCTGGAGTCTGTGGACCTCATGCTGAGAACTACTGGTTTAAGCAAGCTATGGAAGAAACCAGGACTCCTGGTATGGTCCTGTGGGAGAATACGCTGGACTGCAAGGTCGGTTTGAACTGCAGCTGTTCCTCAGAAACCTTATTCAGAGTGGATATGAGTTGGACCTGACTCAATGATACTTAACAACAACAGCAACAATCGAAGAACCAGGGAGTGCAGTGACTTGTAGGATAAGCACTGGACTTTCAACCACAAAGCCATTGGTTCTAGCCCACTAGCTGCACCATGGGAGAAAGATGAGACGCTCTGTTCCCACAAAAAAAAAGACTGACAGCTTTGGAAACCCTATACAAGGTCACTATGAGTCACTGACTTGCATTCACTTAACAACAATGGAAGAAACACATCAAACTCATTGATGGCTGCCAGATGGTGTTCTACAAAGGTGAGTAAAAAATTATCCACACATCGATTATATTAAAACTTCTGTTGGCTGCACTGTCTTATCAGTGTTTTCCATTCCAGGTCACTGCTGTGCAGGAGTGACTGTGGACATCTACAAACAAAAGTTGAACTGATACTTGAAGGAAGTTAAAGTTTCTTTAAAAAAAAA
>NW_006410304.1:4640-9631 GCF_000296735.1 Chrysochloris asiatica | reverse complement strand
AGATCTTTCTTATGCCACCCAGGGACTTGTAAATTATAAAACTCTAAATAAAGAGAAATAGAAGATATAATCGTCATTATTGTCAATAATTTTGCCAACGTCAAAACATAACTACATGCCAATTTTCTTCTGCCTGGCTTAATTTAACCTCTATTCTTAAAATAATTATCTAATGGTAATATTCAGCTAATTCTAGGAAAGTTACTAAGAAATTTATGATTATGCTCTATATGTATTATGCTTTGGATGAATGCTTCAGTGTTTTATTGTATTAAGTGCCTTTGAGTCAGTTTTGACTCATAGTGAACCTGTATAGAGTTTCCTAGAAGCAGCTGGTGAATTTGAACTGACGACCTTGTGGTTCAAACAGACTTTGCAGTCCAGCGCCACACCAGGACTCATTGCTTAAGTAATATGACATTCAATAAATGACCACATTCAATTTTGTGGCATAACCAATATAATTGGAGTCTTTACAATCCTTACAATGTCAATAAACATGCAGGTGAAATCTTAATTTAAGCCTTTAGAAAGTCACATATTTTAAATTGCTTACTCCATAGATAAGTTAATGAGTTTCACCAAAGCATGTAATAAGGTGAAAAAATGTAAGTCCCTTAAGAGTGCCAAATATATGTCATTATTCAACATCCAGTTCCATTTTTAATGATTTCCCTGAGCTACACAGGCTAGTTGAATTGAATGATTTAATCAGCACACCATTTCCTATTTTCTCATTTATGCACATAAAACAGAGAAGATAATCACCCACATTATATACAAACCCTTTATGTCCAGAATAGGTCAATGGTATTATTTTGAGCTTATTTGTCCTGAAGAAATTTGAATTGTATCTGTTCTACATAAACTGATTAAACTTTAATTGCATTTACTATATTCCTTATAGATTTTGTCCGGCGTAATTAAACCAATTAAACTTATAACACACTTATTCACAGAAGGTGCCAAGAAAAGAAGAATTAAGAAAAACTATATTTTTCACTCACTTGATAATGGGTGTCTTGAGCTTTTTAGGATGAGATTAGACATCATTGCAATTAATTGAGTGTAATTAAAAAATAAAGAGAGGTTGTTACTGTGGTCACTCATTGTGATAGGGAGTGCTGAGAGGGCACCGACGGAAAACCAGCCAATGGAATAGCTCGATGTCATTGATATCTGCACAAGTTCATCAAAATTTGGTTCCAATGACAAAACATTGAACACAATGAGTGTTCAAATGTTAATTGAAGATATTTTGACATTTATTTTTAAAACAATCAAAAATTTTCATTTTGAAAGCATGTCTCAGCTGATCAGGGATTGGTTAAATTTTCTGAAAAGGCAACACCAGCTTCTATTGCAATTACCCAGTTGCTGTTTGTTTTATAAATGTTTCCCGATGAACCCTGGTGTCCTCAACATCAACAGAAACTAAATACTTTTCAGTTGGTTGCAAATGCGTCTATTGAAGCTTAAGTTCTAGAGGACTTGGTTTGTGGAAGGCTGTGGCCTATCGTGGGGGCCCTAATTGCACTTTGAGTCTTGACCGACCTTCTTTCTGACCATTAAACCAACAATGTTGCTAATATTTACACAACTTGGGCCAAACCTAGGGAGAGGCAATTTTGCTTACACAGCGAGCTGGGGAACTGCCTGTGTGTGTTCTCAATGATTTATCAATAAGAATCACAAAATCATCAAAAAGTTAGAGTCCTGCTGGCTCATGGCTGCATGGTCATCAGTCAGTATGCCCTGACCACCATGTGGCCAGGAGGCTAAAGTTCTAGAACCACTCATGTAAGCTTTTACAATCTGCAATGATACTAATCATGGTCCTTCACCTGCTCTGTAGGTCTACCTATGACAATAATGAATTGACTGTTGCCAACTAAAGCTTTCTGATGATTTCCCTGTTTTCAACCGTATAGAAACATCCCCAGGGCTATGAATCAGATTCCTGGTGTGGCACTGTGGGTTAACGAATTGGACTGCAAAGTCATTTGAACTACAAGGTCAGTGGTTCAAGTTTACCAGCTGCTGCTTGGAAACATTGTACAGGGTTGCTATGAGTTGGAACAACAGTCTTACATAAGTCAGCCCCCAACACCAGATAAGGTAAATTACTGGGTTGTAGTAAATCACTTGTTAGCTTACTTCTGTATTTTCCTAGTAAAACAACTCCCTTCTGTCTCTTCTGGTGTTACAGAATAGAATTGTTTCATAGAGTTGTTGTTGTTGTTGTTAAGTGCAGTCGAGTCAATTCTGACTCACAACCACACTGTATAGGATTTCCGAGGAGCAGCTGGTGTGAACTGCCGACCTTGTAGTTCACAATACAGTGCTGACGCTACAGCAACACACAAGGTTATAATCTACATGCAAGCTGATATCCAGGTCTTTCCTCTATATCATTGCTGAGTAATTATTACCATCTGGTAGCATAGTGGTTTTGAGTCGGGCTGCTAAACTCAGGGTGAGCAATTTGAAACTAGCAGTGGTTCTGCAAGAGAGAGATGAGGCTTTCTGCTCCCGTAAAGATTTACAGCCTCAGAAACCCTGTACAGGGTCGCTATGAGTCAGAACCGACTCCACGGCACATAACCACCACCACCACCACAGTTAGGTTAATCAAACAGAGGGAACTACAACAATGGGTTCATGAGTCTGGAGGGAGTAGACAGCAATAGATTTGATTTTTAAGTTAGTGTCTGGTTTGGGGTTGTATATTGCTCAAGGGTATGTGCAGTCACGCTCCTCTTTCAGGTTGGGTGACTACCTGATTCATGATTTATCATCTGTTCAAATAAAGTCACCAAAGCATGATTGTTGTTGTTGTCATTGTTAAGTGCCAGCAAGTCAATTTGGTCTCACAGAGACTCTGTATAGTTTCCAAGGAGTGGCCAGTGGGTTTGAACCACTGACCTTGTGGTTCAAATCGACCTGTGGAACAGTGCTTTATCCTACAGTGTCACACCAGGACTCCTGAAATTTTATAAAAGCAGTCCTTGACAATACATAAACATCAATGGCCCAATACAACTTTATTTACAAAAATAAGCAGAGGGTTCACAGCATAGTTTGCTTAGCGATATATCTTGGAGATTCACTCTATATACTACTGACTGTTACAGATTTTATTATTTAAAGAAATATGTCAAAAGCAAGAAGTGGTCTTGATCTTCATACTGGCATATGTATGTGCAACATCACTGTTGTCGCACATGGTGCCATACAAAAAACAGTGGAAGGTTGGATTTAGTTTGGGAACATTGTAACATCAAAAACATTACTGTATTTGGGTAAGTCTTTTTGTCAATACTAAAAAATTTTATGCAAAATGTGAAAGAAATGGAGCAAGAGCTAATGAATGTTGTTGTGGTTAGGTGTCATCGAGTCAGTACCAACTCATAGCAACCCTGTGCACAACAGAGCAAAACACTGATCAGTCCTGGGCCAACTCACAATTATTGCCACACTTGAGTTCATTGATGTTACTTTGCCAAGCCATCTTGTTGAGGGTCTTCCTCTTTTTCTCTGACCCTCCACCTTGCCAAATATGATATCCTTCTCCAGCAACTGGTGCCTCCTGATAATTTATCTGAAGTATGAGAGATGAAGTTTGGCCATTCTGGTCTCCAATGAGCACTCTGGCTGCACTTCTTCCAACACAGATTTGTTTGTTGGGGCTCTTCCTCTTTTTCTCTGACCCTCCACCCTACCAAATATGGTATCCTTCTCCAGCGACTGGTACTTCCTAACAATATGTCCGAAGTATGAGAGAAGAAATTTGGCCATCTTGGCCTCCAAAGAGCACTCTGGCTGCAATTCTTCCAACATGATCTGTTGGTTCTTTTGGCAGCCCATGGCACTTTCAATATTCCCCTCCAACACCATAACTCAAATGAACCAATTCTTCTATAGTCTTCCTTATTTATTGTCCAGCTCTCACATGTATATGAGGCTATTGAAAACACCATGGCTTGGGTCAGGTGCACCTTAGTCCTCAAGCTGGCATCTTTGCTTTTCAACACTTTAAAAAGGTCTTGTGCACCTACAGCTATGGATGTAGTAGCTCAAAAGAGGAAACAAATCCTTACAGCAAAGATCATTCGTACCCCCTCCACACACAGAGTAGACAGGGATGGCCAACTTGGACATTGGCTACCCAAAATGGGGGAGGGGAGGCTACATAGGCAAGAAGTGACTGGCTTACAAGCTTTCAAGAGGGAACCTAGATCCAGAGAGCATGGGGGAAGGTAGAATCTCCAGTGAGTAGTATGCAATCTGTCAGGGCGGGGCTGATGAAATGAAATGCAGATAGGTCTCTTGTGATACAATAGTGAATAATTGTTATCAGGACTGATTGTGAGGGTTGGAAATGTAAAGGTAGACAGTTTATAGCAAGGAAGAGAGTGATTAACATTTCAGTCTAGGAGCGGAGGTTCCTGGGACCATCAATGGAGAAAAGCGGAGAGCGGGACCCTACCCAGAGAAGCAGTGATGCCAGAGACGGGGGCAGAGATGATGATGTGGAGAAATGGAGCAGCTGGGGACTTTAGATCCAGAGAGGGAGAGGGGATGTGTGCTGATCACTGGGGTGCAAGCTTATAGTGTATACCCTTTAGTTGGTTGATGAGCCATGGAGGGGACTATAACCATGGCAATGAAATTATATATGATAGGATGAATGTAAAACTAATGTTCTCTCGTGTAAACTATCACATAATTCACAATAAAACATTTAAAAAAAAAAAAACAAAACGTTTTGTGCAGCAGATTTCCCTAATGCAATATGTTGTTTGACTTCTTGACTGCTGCTTGAGTGTTGATTGTTGATTCAAGTAGAATGAAGTCCTTGACAATTTCAATCTTTTCTCCATTGATAAGAATGTAGTTTATTGGTTCAGTAATGAGGATTTTTGTTTTATTTACATTGAGATGTAATCCATACTGAAGGCTGTGTTCTTTGATCTTTGAAGAAGGCAATG
>NW_006410304.1:1926-4395 GCF_000296735.1 Chrysochloris asiatica | reverse complement strand
GTATGATCCCGGCCCACAAGTCACTAAAATGCAATCTCTAAGCTTGAAAAACCATGGATCCCAGGAGAAAAGGACACACAGATACACACAAGAAAACATGCCTGCAAGAGTATTCAGCTTTGAGGCCCTAAGTACTTTCTTTAACATTTCCATTTGGTAGAATAGAGGAGCAAAGTAATTGCAGATGCCTTGATTTTTATTTTATTTTAATGCAGTTCACACAATTTACTAATTCACATCATAGGTCATCCCAAATGGGTCATTCAATTATTGCAATAATTATCCAGGTTCAGTTGTTAATATAATTAAGGCTGGTGTAAGTTTCAGCAGTTTTCCAAACTGTAATTAATAGGGCACTTTAAGATGCAGAGAAATAAAAGCCACACTTTTTCTAAATTGGTAGACCAGTGTTCATTAAAGTCTACTCCATACCAGTATTTACCATTGTTGGGCCCTGTATGGGCCTTTTAGCAGATTATATCATTTCATCCTCATGGTCTCCACTGTATAGATCAGAAACTGAAGCTGACAGGTTGAAGCTTGTTCTTGTTCAAATAACTTACTGTTGCTAACTGCTATGAAGTCAGTGTTCAATTCTTGGCAACCCTCTGCACAGAGGAACCGAGGGAACTGATTAGTCCTGGGCCATGCCATCATCTTTATGGGTGAAACTATTGTGATCCATAGCATTTCCACTGGCTGAGTTGTGGAAGTTGATGCCCAGACCTTTATTACTAGTGCATCTTAATCTGGAAGCTCCACGGAAACCTCTTTAGCATCAGACCAGGTCTGCTCTGCGAGATGTGTGGTGGCGACAATGAGGTACACGGTTTGGAATGAAATCCAGGTCTCCTGCATGGAAGTAGGAGATTCTAAACTGAACCCTTGTTGTTTCTGTTCTTCTAGACTGAACACTGTTCTTGTTACTTGCTGTGGAGTCCATTCGGACTCATGGTACACACAGACCTTGTGTTCAAAGCAGAACAGCTCCATAGGGTTCTCAAGGCTGTGAACTCTCATAGCTGATACCAGGTCTGCCTGTCATATAAAGTGTTTCTCGGTGGCTTTAAACCTCTGACTTTTCCAGTATTTACCTAAACGTTATTGTTGTGTGACATATAGAGTCATTTCTAACACATCTTAACCTTATAAGACATAGGAGAACTGACTAATATGGTTTGCAATGATGCACTATTTAAGAGAGTGAAACACTAGGTATTTTCTCCATCAGAGCAGCAGGTGGGCTGGACTTTGGCTTAGAATCTGAATTCTTAACCATTGCACCACCATGGCTCCTTAATTGGTCACTACTGTTATTATCAAGCTGTTTCTGTATAACATTTAGTAAAACTTTACTTTCATGGGATATGAATTGTTATTGTTGTTAAGTGCCTTTGAGTAGATTACAACCCATAGTGACCCTGTATACAGTTTCCAAGGAGCAGCTGGTAAGCTTGAACCACCCATCTTGCAGTTCAAATGACTTTGTAGTCTGATGCATTAGCCCACAGCGCCACACCAGGACTCCCATGGGATATGAATAATGCACTGTTTTTCTTCCTTTTATAAATTAATATAAAGAAAATGCTAATCAGAATAATTCAAAATGTTTCTGATTATAAGTCCGTGTTGTCTGTGCTCATTACTTCCTGAAACACTGGTGAGATGCACACGAATGAATTATAGACTGTTTGTATTTTAAGGGATTGATGTAGGAAGCTTCTGAGGTTGCAGTAGAAAGTGACAATAAGGACACATACTTTAAGACTGTGGTTTAGGGAAAGGGACTTGAGGCTAAGACATCAGGGCAGTCATTTACCACACTAATACTGATCCTAAAACTAACACTAATACATTAACCTTAGAACACTTCCAGGTCTATTTTAGGATCTGTGAGATAGGATTCTAAACTGAGCCTCCACCTCTAAGGAGCTTGCTGTCTCCAAACTCAGAGGAAAAGCAGCTCTGACTCAGATTCAGAGGCATTCTGAAGGTCATCAGGGCGCGATTGATATGCTAATATCTGCTGCCCCAGTGTTTTCACTGCCTAGGGCAGGCCCAGCCTGCTCTGTCACTCTTACTAGAAAACTTTGGAACTCCTTTCTTCCTGGCAATGAAAGGTGGTATCTAGGACCATGGGATTTTCCATTCTGAGACGAGTAGCATGAGCTATTGATACAGAATGCTTGACTTGTTTTTTCAGCATAAAGATTGGTCCTTCCATGATGGGAGCCACAGTTATATCCTTTTGGGTTTGGGGAACACAGTTTGATCAAACTGCTTTAAAAATCATTATTTGCACATCAAATGAAGTAAAAGTAAATCAAACATTCTCCAACTTCTCTATCAAACATTCTCCAACTTCTCTCTTGTGTCCCTTTGTTAAAAATGAATCCCGATTTCGCATAAAAGACACTCGGTGAGACTAAATTACCTTGGCAAAGCAAAATTTACTCCTGCAGGAGGTGC
>NW_006410304.1:0-1175 GCF_000296735.1 Chrysochloris asiatica | reverse complement strand
ACACACACACACACACACATATATAAATACATTATATATGTATATAATTTTTTTAAGTATTTATGGTGAATTGAGTGAAAGTTTACAGGGCAGATCATTGGTTTTACATTCAACAAATCATATATTTTGTTTCATTACAATGATTATAATCCCAACCATGTACCATCAGTTAACAGTATTTCTCTCTATTCATTTTAGTTTTTTTATTTTTTTTTAAACTCTCAGGCATATATAATAATTTACACTACCAAAGGGCCCATTCTGCAAGCCTGCCTCCTGGTCTCCAGCTCTCAGTCCCTCTCTTTCTATGAATTTAGAGTCCTCAGCTTATCATGATGTTTATTGGTTTAGTGGTGAGGATTTTTAATTTCCTTATGTTGAAGTGCAATCCTTACCGAAAGCTGTAGTCCTTGATCTTCATCAGTAAGTATTTTAAGTTATCTTTGCTGTCAGCAAGCAAGGTTGTATCATCGAATATTTTAGGTTGTTAATGAGCTTTTCTCCAATCCTGATGCCATGTTATTCTTCACATAATCTTGGATTGTTTGCTCAGCATACAGATTAAGTGGAAGTCCTGGTGTGGCTCTGTAGGATAAACACAGGACTGCCAACCATAGTATCAGTAGTTCAAACCTACCAGCCATTCAGGGTTGCTTTGTGTTGGAACAGACTTCACTGCACTTTGCAACACCAATATTACAGATTGAACCGTTATGGTGAAATACAACATGGCACACGTTTCCTGATTTTAAATCATGCACCACTCACTTGTTCTGTTCTAACTGCCTCTTGGATTGTATACACTTTCCTCAGGAGCACATCCAAGAGTTCTGGAATGCCCATTATTTGCAATGTTATCCACAGGTTGTCATGGTCCAAAGATTAGAAAGTTTTCACATAGTCAACAAATCACAAGTAAGCATCTTTCTGACATTCTCTGCTTTCAGTCAAGATCTGTCTGAAGTCAGCAATGATATCCCTAGTTCCTAGTCCTCTTCTGAATTTGGTTTGAATTTTTGGTAGGTCCCTGGCAATGTTCCATTGCAACCTTTTTTTTTTTTTTTTTTTTTTTACTTTTATTTGCTTGTAATATTAATTTTATTTTTTGATGATATATGCTTTGCATTTGGTTAACTCCCTTTGGAATAGACTCAAATATGGATAATTTCCAATCA
>NW_006410303.1:7553-15719 GCF_000296735.1 Chrysochloris asiatica | reverse complement strand
TAAATTAAAAAAAAAAAAGCATCAAGAGAAGATGGAAGGAATACACAGAGTCACTGTACCAAAAGGAAATGGTTAATGTTCAACCATTTCAAGAGGTAACATATGATCAAGAGCCAATGATACTGAAGGAGGAAGTCCAAGGTGCATTGAAGAAATTAGCAAAGAACAAGGAATTGAGGGAAAAAACACTGAAATCTTTCAAGAAGGTGAGGCAGCACTGGAGTCACTCCCTCATCTCTGCCAAGAAATTTGGAAGACAACTATCTCGCTGAATGATTGGAAGAGATCCATATCTGTGCCCATTCCAAAGAGCGGTGACCCAATGGAATGCGGAAATCATCGGACAATCTCTTTGATATCCCATGTGAGTAAAGTTTTGCTAAAGGTAATACAGAAACAGCTGCAAGCATACATTGACAGAGAACTTCCAGAGGTTCAAGCCAGATTCAGAAGAGGCTGTGAAATGAGGAATATCATTGCTGATGCCCAATGGATCTTGGCTGAAAACAGAATATCAGAAAGCTGTTTACCTGTGCTTTATTGACTAAGCAAAAGCTTTTGATTGTGTGGATCATGACAAGGTATGGACAACATTGGGAAGTATGAGTATCCCTGAACACTTAATTGTGCTCATGAGGAATCTGTACCTGGACCAAGAAGCAGTTGTTTGAACAGAACATGGGAACACTGATTGGTTTAAGACTAAGAAAGTTGTGCAACAAGGTTTTATTCTTTCACCATACTTATTCAACCTGTATGCTGAGCAAATAATACAAGAAGCTTGGTTATATGAAGAAAAACGTGGCATCAGGATTGGAGAAAGACTCATTAACAATCTGTGATATGTAGATGATGTAACCTTGTTTAAGAAGACTTAAAATATTTACTAATAAAGATCAAAGAGCACAGCCTTTTCTATGGATTACCTCTCAATGTGAAGAGAACAAAAATCCTCACCACTGGACCAATAAACAATATTCTTATCAATGGAGAAATGATTAAAGTTCCCAAGGACTTCATTCTTCTTGGATCAACTATCAACACTCAGGGAAGCAGCAGTCAAGAAATCAAACTACGTATTGCATTAGGCAAATTTGCTGCACAAGACTTTTTTAAAGTGTTGAAAAGCTAAGATGTCAGCTTGAGGACTAAGGTGCGCCTGACACAAGCCATGGTATTTTCAGTAACCTCATATGCATGTGAAAGCTGGACAATGAATAAGGAAGACCTTAGAAGAATTAATGTTTTTGAGTTACGGTGTTGGGGGAAAATATTGAAAGTGTCATGGGCTGCCAAAAGAATAAACAGATCTGTGTTGGAGGAAGTGCAGCCAGAGTGCCCTTTGGAGGCCAAGATAGCAAAACTTCGTCTCTCATACTTTGGACATATTGTCAGTATGGACCAGTCACTGGATAATGATATCATGTTTGGTAAGGTGGAGGGTCAGAGAAAAAGAGGAAGACTCCCAATGAGATTGATTGGCCAAGTGACAGCATCCATGGACTCAAGCATGGCAACAGTAGTGAGGTTGGCCCAGGATCAGGCAGTGTTTCGTTCCGCTGTGCTGAGTCATTACCGACTTGATGGCAACTAACAACAGCAACAACCTCATTATTGTTTTTTCCCCTTATTAAAATAAAATTAAAAAGCTTTTATTGTGAATTGAATGATCATTTACATTGGATGACATTGGTTTGCACTCATCCAATCATATTTCATTTCATATGCATCATCATTCAACAGTATTTGCTTCTATTCCCTCTTTTTTATTTGTTTGTTTGTTTGTTTGTTCTATGTACACAAAAACACTCAAGAACATATAAACATATAAACCATTAAACAACCCAAGGGCACATTCTCCAAGCCTGCCTCCTGGCTGCTGGCACACAACCTTTCTCTTTCCATGGTCTAGAGTCCTCAGCTGCTATATCTCTCCCTGTCATTATTTCTGCCTCCATCTCTGGTGTTGCTGCTTCTCTGGATAGTTATCACAATTCCACTCATTCTCTTCTCCCTTGATGGTCCTAGGGTCCTCTGCTCCTGGAATGTAAGATTAACTACTCTCCCCTTTCTGTTACATAACTTCTACCTTTAGAGTTGTGACCATCACAATTATTCATGATAACAATTACTCAGTATTGAGTCATAAGAATTTATCCCCATCTCCTTTCACCAGACTCATCTAGACAAGATGAAAACTGTCTAGACTAAACTAAACTCCCTCCTGAAAACTTGTAAGTCAACCACTTTTGCTTTTATGTTGTCAAGTGCCGTCGAGTCAATTCCGACCCATAGCAACCCTGCATAGGGTTTCCAAGGAGCAGTTAGTGAGCTTGAACTGCCGACCTTACAGTTCAAACGGCTTTGCAGTCTGGCGCATTAACCCACAGCGCCACACCAGGACTCCATTTTTTGCCTTTATAGTCCCCTCATTTTAGTTAGCCAATGTCTAAGTTGCTAGTCCCTAACAACCTTGTATACAAAGGGGATAGGATTGATCCTTGATGATAAGTCTCCTTCGCTCTCAGTTGGTATTTTGAGTTAATACATCCATGAGTATAGGTCATGTTTATTAAATTGTAGTAATTTACCCTTTTTGCTTTCTCAAATTTCTTTATCTACCTCTATTTGAGTTCTGATTACCAAACCATTAAAGCTAATTCAAATGAATACTATCTGTAAGTTTGGGTGTTCTTGTGCTTCTCTCCTCACCTCATATCAGCTGGATGATTCACTCTCAGCTCTAGCCCTCCATGACTATTGTAGACCTATTTTTGTTTGGCTAAAAACTGAACCATGGGGTGAGTTAATTTCCAGACCTGAAGAGTAAGTAAGGACCAGAATATTGGGTATTCTACCAATATCTATCTGACCAGTTAGCCTGGGCTTTTTTTTAATATATATAATTTTGAGCTTTGTTTTCTCCCACTCTATGCAGAACCATCGAATGTGAACTCTTTCTTAGCAGATGGTGGTAGTATCCAGATACCATCTAGTTCTTCTGGTATCAGGGTCCTGGAGACTGATGTTTATGTGGTCCATTATAGTCCATTGGACTACTTGTCCTATGTGGCTTCAATTTTCATAATTCTTTTTTCTTTCAGACAATGAAACACTGATAATTAATTATACCTTAGATGACCACTCATAAGCTTTTAAGACCCCAGTCACTACTCAATAAAGTAAGATATAGAACATTTCCTTCATGGACTATCTGACCGTGGATAAACAAAGCACTACTAAAGGAGAGAGAGTGAGGTGACTTTGAAGGACAATCTCTGGACTGCAAACCACAAGGTTGGAAGTTCAAGCAAACCAACCCCTCTGCAATAGAACAATGAAGATTTCTGCTCCTGCATAGATTTACAGCCTCAGAAACCCTATACAAGGTCACTATGAGTTATAATCTACAGACAGCACTTAACAATAACACTAAAGAAGAAGAAAGTAGGTGTCTCATTTCTGGATCCCAATACCTACTACAAAGTCACAGTAGTCAAAACAGCCTTGCACTCATACAACAACAGACACATAAACCAATAGAACAGAATTGAGAACTCAGGAATAAATCCATCTTCCTACCAATAGCTGATGTTTGATAAAGGGCCAAAACACATTAAATGAGTATCAGATAGTCTTTTAAACAAATGGTGCTAGCAACACCATAAATCCATTCACAAAAAAAGTAAACAGTACTCGTATATCACACCATATACAGAACTGACTTTGATATGGATCAAAAACCTAAATGCAAATCCTAGAACTGTAAAGGTAATCAGTGGTACTATAAGGACAAACTTGTTGTTGTTAGGTGTCGTCAAGAGAATGAAACACTACCAGGTCCTGTGCCATCCTCATAATTGTTGCTATGTTTGAGCCCATTGCTGCTGTCACTGTGTCAGTCCACCTCCTTTGGGGTCTTCCTCTCTTTCACTGACCCTCCACTTTTTCAAACATGATGTACTTCTCCATGGACTGGTCCCTCCTGATAATATGTTCAAAGTACAAGGTACAAAGACTTGTCATCTTGGATTCTACAGAGCATTCTAGCTGTATTTCTACCAAGACAAATTTGTTTGTTCTTCTGGAAGTCCATGGTACTTTCAATATTCTTTACCAACACCACAACTTAATTAAATACATCGATTCTTCTACAATCTCCGTATTCATTATCCAACTTTCATATGCATATAGAGTGATTGAAAATACCATGGCTTAGTTCTCAAACTGACATCTTTGCTGTTGAACACAAACTTAGGGGCGCTAATACATGGCATAAATACACTATCAAATATAACTGAACAGCAGAAGATATACTAGATCACTGGGACCTCCTTTAAATTAGAGATTTATGTTTATCAAAACATTTCACCAAAAAAGTAAAGAGAATCCACAGATTGGGGGGTGGAAATGATGGTGGCATATCAAATAAGGGACTAATCTCTAAAATGTATAGAAAACTTCAACACCTCAACAATTTTTACAAATTTGATGAAATCTATAAATTCACAAATTAAAAGAGCTCAACAAATCAAAACAAATTATGAATGAAGAAAACCACACTAAAGCACTTCATAATCAAGCTGCTGAAAACTAGTGTTTAAGTTTAAAAATCTTATATACAGCCTGAGAAAGAAAATGGACATGTTACATATATGTTAAGTCCCGTCAATCAGTTCTGACTCATAGCAACCCTGTATAAGGAAGGAGCAGCTGATGGGCTTAAACCAACAATTTTGTAGTTAGCAGTCTAGTGCTGATCTTACTGCAACACACCACGAGTCCATATCACATGTAAGGGAACAAAAATAAGGAGGAATACTGACTTCTCACCAGAAATAATGTTGTTGTTGTTAAGTGCCATCGAATCAGTTGTGACTCATAGCGACCCTCTATAGGGCTTCTGAGGAGCAACTGGTGAGCTTGAACTGCTGGCCTTGCAGTTCAAACAGCTTTGCAGTCTGGTGCATTAACCCACAGTACCACACCAGGACTCCACTACTAGGGCTCATTAATAATTAGCTAACATGTTCCAATAATTCTGAATTGTGTGTTGTCCAGTATGATATCTTTTACAGTAGCCATCCATTCGCCTCAGAAGTGTAGGCACGTTAATGCCTATTTCCTGGGGAGTATCAGCTACTGCATCAAATAATGCATATCAAGGAAGGGCTTAAGGCCAGGTCCTAGTCTAGTTCAAGTGGAGAATCCTAGACACCACAGAACTGCTATTGCATACCTATGTGAGATAATTCCTCAGGTCAGTCTCCTTGAGTTGCAATCTATCAGACTTAACCATTTGGAGAGGGAGCAGTGGAGGAATAAATGTCAGAGGGCAGCTGGTTAGTCCATTCCTGTGTTCATCAACTCCTTACCCCAGCAGGAGTTTCCTGCTATTCATTAACCCATGACATGTAGTCTAGTCTATTGCAGCTGCTTTTGATAGTGAATGAGGCAGATAGTAATTACCCCAAGACTACACAGGAAGAGGCAAGCATAGAACTCTAAATATTTTCTTCTGATGGACTGCTAACCTCAAGGACAGCAGTTCAAAACTACCAGCCATTCCGTGGGAGAAAGATGAGGCCTTCTGCTCCTGTAAACACTTGGGAATCCTATTAGAAGTCTCTATGAGATGGAACCCATTCCATGGCACACAACCACTACTACTACCATCCTGCCTTAAACTATATGATAGCCACTGTCTAAATTTCACATCTCTTATCAACTCAGTACTATAACCATCCACCTTTTATACACGACAGTTCAAGGCAGCTTTCAGTATTCCCAGAAGTTTCTCATAGTTGTGCTTTGCTGCTGCTGTTGTTTCTCCTGGAATCTGTTTTCCTCTGGCTTCTACAGTTTCTAAAAAACTTATTTGGCAAGAATTGAAAATGAAACTCTTGTGAGGTGTTTTGTGCACAGAACTTTATCTGCATTATCTAATTCAATCCCTTCAACAATCTTATAAGATAGGTATTATTATTATACCCATTGTGCAGATGAAGAAATGGACGCATAGGATCATTTACCAATTTGCATAAGATCACACAATTGTAAATGATGGAGCAAAAATTCAAACCCAGACAAAGAAGGAAACTAAAGACTCAAAGAAGAAACTAGTTTACATGAACCATAGCCTCATCTACCCTGAGACCAGAAAACTAATTGATGTCAAGCTACCACCACTGACCATTTTAACCAGGGCCACAATAGATGGATCCTGACACAATTGGAGAAAAAAAAAAAAAAAATGTGTGGAATAGAACCCAGATTCCTAACAACAAACTAAACAGATTTACTAAACTAGTTGAGACTACAGGACTCCCTGAGACTATTGTCCTGAGATAATCTTTAAAACTTGAACTCAAAATAACCACAAACATAATTTATTTACTAACAGATTGGCTCACAAAATAAAGAATGCCACTTGTGAATACTTTGCTCCTTTGCAAAAATCAACTAAGTGAAAATGAATAGTCAACAACTGTGAAAATGTAACGGGACAGGGAAATTAGATAAATGGGAATGAAGCAATCAAAACAAAATTTTTAAGAATGTTCACACATTGGGGAGAATGTAACCAATGTCACTGAACCATTTGTGTAGACATTGTTGAACGGGAACTAAAACTGCTGTGTAAACTTTCATGGAAAACACAGTAAAATACTATTCTTTTAAAACTAAGAAAATTTTTAAGGATCAATAAATTTAGTTAAAAAAAATCAAAACTAGTCAGTCTTATTCCAGAGCCTAGGACCTTTAGTTACCACTAAACACTAGTGCTTAGCTCATTGTGTTGCTGTTAAGTGTTGTCGAGTCTCATAGTGACACTGAATATGGTTTCCATGGAGCTGCTGATAGGCTTGAAATGCTGATCCTGCAATTCAAACCAAACTTGCAGTCCAGTGCATTGACCCACAACACCACACCAGGACTCTTAGCACATCGTAGATTTTCACAAAAAGTTTCCAATTATTGTAGAATAATGAGTGAATGGATAGATGATTATACTAACACTGTCAAACTTCACTTTTCTCGCCATTGTTTGTTATGGTCATTTACCTTTTTTGTGGTGGTTGTTAGTTACTGTCCAGTCAGCTCCAACTCATGGCACCTCATGTAAGAATGTAACATACTGAAATGTTGCCCAGTCCATGGCTATCCTCACAATTGGTATGTTTGAGTCCATTGTTGCATCTATTGTGCCAATCCTGAGGGTTTCCTTAGTTTGTTGCTGACCCTCTACTTTAACAAATAGGATGTCTTTACCTGATGATGTATCCAAAGCAAGATCTCATAATCTTTGCTTCTATGGAGCATTCTGGTTGTATTTCTCCTATGGTTGATTTGTTCATTTTTCTGGAAGTGCACAGTTAATTCAGTATTCTTCGCCAACACAAAAATTTCAATGCACCAATTCTTCTCATCTTCCTTTTTCACTGGCCAACTTCAGTTTACTGTTTTTGATATATACTAAGAAACTAGTCTGTATATATTTTATTGAGTGACATGTTCCAGCTTCCTTTTAGCCTTATTATATAAAGAAGCATATTTGCATTTCTAATAAATAGAAAAGCATGTCTTGAGTTTCCTGTGTTACAATGCTGGCTCATTTGTCTTTACAATTCCTGGTGGAAATGGGTCCATCAAGAGAAAGAACATAACTGGCAATCAAATATATGGAAAAATGCTCAGCCTCACCAACTATGAGTGAAATACACATTAAAATAAAATCAAAATATTCATTTTCCTACTAGCAAAAAATGAAAGGATTTGAATATTCCGTATAGGTAAGTATTCTAGGAAGGATACATAGGTCCTCTTATACAATTTTATTTTAATGTTTTATTGTGAATTTTATGATAGTTTAAATGGGAGAACATTAGTTTTACATGCATTCTATCATATATCGTTTCATTGCCATGGTTCCAATCCCCTCCATGTATCATCAACCAACCAAAGGGTGTACACTACAAGCCTGCCCCCTACACTACCCACCCCCAGTCTTCAGCACACAGTCGTGCTCCCTCCTCTTATACATTTTTAATAGAAGTTTAAATTGTACCAATTTTAAAAGGGAAATTTGACAACATTTATCAACATTAAAATATGCAGACATTTTAACACATTTCTATTTCTAAAAATAAAAAGATAGTGTTGCAC
>NW_006410303.1:0-7453 GCF_000296735.1 Chrysochloris asiatica | reverse complement strand
TATATATAAAGAGAGAGAGAGAGAGAGAGAAGTTTATTATCAAGGAAATTACTTATAATTGCAGAGTCCTAGGTCCCCAGCAGAAGAGAGGAAAGAGTGCCTCCCCAGTGTCCATTACCCCCACATCCCTTCAACTGTTGGGCCACTCATAGCTACTCATCAGAGTTCATTATACTTGTATTAGGTTTTATCACCATGGGAATAAGCACATCTCAACAGCAAAGCCTCTGGAAATACTGGCATAGTCAAGTTTACACAGAGCCCTAACCATTACACTCCACTTTTGTCAACTTTAAACCTATAAACTATATGTATAATCTTTAAATAAAGAAAATTTTAGTCATATTGTGCCTAACATGATATAACTAAAATCATACAACCAAAAACGCATTGGCCCCATTTACATCTTATATGTCACAAATGAACAAAGCAAAAATATTTGATGTACACATACAAAACAAAACAAAAATATATTCATTTAAATGTCCAAAGGTCCCCCTCTGCAAACAAGCCTCCTGCCTGTAAGCACACAGCCTTACTCATTCCATGGGCCTAGAGTCCACAGCTGCTTTGTCTTTCCATGGTACTGCCTCTTCTGCTATCTCTTCTGTCACCACTTTTCTAGGCACGGATGCCACTCTCCTCTTAATGATAGTCCTGGAATCCTCTATTTCTGAAATGAAAGATAACTACTCCCCCCTTTTAGTTACACATATTCTGCAATTACAGTTTTGGCAATCATAATTAATTAATCCTACTAACTCACAATTGAAATCATAAAATCGTATCAGCATCATTCCCCACTCCCTTTCACCAGACCCATCTGGAAAAGAGGATAACAATTCAGTGGGGATTTTCCTTTGTCCACTCATTCTAAAACTAAGCACACCCATGAAAGTTTGTAAGCCAACCACTTCATGTCTATATATAGCATTCCCATTTTTGCTAGTCAATGTGGGTTAATGCGCCGGACTGCAAGGTCAGTGGTTCAAGCTTACCAGCTGCTCCTTGCAAACCCTATACAAGGTTGCTATCAGTTCAAACCGACTCAATGACACTTAACAACAACAACAATCACTGAGGAAACTAGCATGTTCCTTGATATGAAGAATCTTCCATTCCAATTGGAATTTTGAGCAAATGCATCCATAAACAAAAGTCCTGTCCAACAAATTGCAGCAATTTATACTTGCTCACAATAATCTTTATCTTCGTCTGGTTAGGTTCTGGTCACAACTCAACCCTATCTATCTAAGCTAGATCAAATGGGTACCAGCTACAAGTTTGGGAGTTCACGTATCTCCTTAAACTTCAGACAAGTCAGCCATCCCTCTTCTCTTATTTCAAGGCCAATGGGTGCCAAAAGATCAAGTAAAAATTCAGCTTATGTCTTCATTGTTGCATTTTTCCCAATTCCACTCATGTAGATTCAGGTGGTCCCCAGCAAGTATATGGCTCTAGTTCCCTTTAATTTTCAGTCCTATAAGAGGGTTTTCTCTGATAGTCTCATTTTCTTTCCTTGATGCCTATGAAACTTGAAATGCCAAACTGTCTGCTTTTTTTTCTCTGCTTCCTTTCAACTCCAGTCTCTTGGTAATGTTTTAGGCAAGGTTTTCTAGGGAAACAAAACGAGTGAAACATATATATGTATATATATATATATATATATATAGAGAGAGAGAGAGAGAGAGAGAGAGAGACAGAGAGAGAGAGAGACAGAGAGAGAGAGAGGACTTCTGGTGCTGTGCTGTAGGATAAAGCACTAGACTGTGAACCACAAGGTTAGCAGTTCAAGCTTACCAGCTGCTCCTCAGAAACCCTATATGGGGTCACTATGAGTAGAAATCAACTCAAGAACACTTAACAACAATAGAGAGAGAAGTTTATTATCAAAGAAATGGCTTACTGAAGGACCTTGAGCCTGATCAACGGAGCGACATTGATCAACAGTGGGGACCTGCTTGAGCTTCCCATCTCCCTGGAAGCTTGGGTCTTTGTTACACCTGGAGACCCTCCTCCCCCCTCAGAAATTCCAGGTTTCAGGAAAATCTCCATACGCCTGCCCAAATCTCCATACCCCCGCCCATTGTAAACTCACCAGAACTGTACCCAGACCACACAGCCTTTAAATACCCAAGTCTGGAAGAGAACATACCAGTTCTTGGTCTCCTTTGGTGACGTAAGAGTACCCCCTCCCAGGTTTACTCTCAATAAACCTGCCTGCTGTTGAAGCCAAGGCTTTCTTTCTTTTCCTTACATTTACAATTCCAGAGTCCCCAGTCCCTAGCAGAAGAGAGAGAGAACCATTCATATTCTTTTTATGAAACTGGAATAAATGAAATTTCTGATGATTGCGAGATGTCTAAATTGATTATAGTGCCTTAACAATGGAATCGTGGAGTCAAGGAATAAGGAAAATCTATATGTATTTACATGGGAATGTATCCCTGATACTTTGATAAGTGAAAAATACAGAAAAGTACATGAAATATTATTCAGTTTTTGAAAACTAAAAATGATTTATATATTTAAATGTATATATTTGCATATCAAAACCAAAAACTAAATACACTGTCATCAAGTAGATTCCAACTAATAACAACCCTGTAAGACAAAGGAGCTCTGGTAGCGTAGTGGTTACGAATCGGGCTGCAAACCTCAGGGTCAGCAATTCGAAACTACCAGCTGTTCCGTGGGAGAAAGATGAGGCGTTCTGCTCCCGTAAAGATTTACAGCCTCGGAAACCCTGTATAGGGTCTCTATGTTGTTGTTGTTGTTAAGTGCCATCGAGTCGGTTCCTACCCATAGCGACCCTGAACAGGGTTTCCAAGGCTGTTATCTTTACGGGAGCAGAAAGCCTCCTCTTTCTCCCACGGAGCAGCTAGTAGTTTCGAACTGCTGACCTTGCGGTTCGCAGCCCAATTCGTAACCACTACGCTACCAGAGCTCCTTAGGGTCTCTATGAGTCGGAATCAACTCCATGGCACATAACAACAACAACAAGACAGAGTAGAACTGCCCCATAAGTTTTTTCAAAGTTGTAAATCTTTATGGAAGCAAATTGCCACTTCTTTTTCCAGCTGAGTAGTTGGTGGGTTCAACCTGCCAACCCTTAGATTAATAGCTGACAGCTTAACCACTCAGCCATCACATGTCCTATATTTGCATACACGTATTTCAAATCTGTATTTATACCAATCTGCTACCAATGTTATTTCTGGAAAATGATGTTAAAAGGGATGGTGAATTTTAACTTTTATAATGTTTGATTTTTTGTTTTTACAACAGAGTATAGCGTTTAATTTTTAAAATACATATATCTGGAAGCAAAGAGAAAAGAAAGATAAAAAGGAAAAGAGGAAAGATAGGTAACATTCATATGGAATCCTCACTCAAATAAACCTGCTATACTAATCTTTATTTAGAGCAACATGTAAAAAAAATAATGACAAAGCAGTGCTTATGAAAATATCTCCCAGATGAAAGGAGTAGTTGACAAACGTAGAAAGTGTGTGTTACTTGGGTAAAAATAGAGTATAACTACATTTGAAAAATAGTCAAGAATCAGAGAACACTGGTTTCGTTTGACCTCCCTTAGATCTGAAAGTTTAGGAAAAGCAATTGTATAAAGAGCTAAATTCCTTCTCATACACACACACACACACACACAAAACAACCTGGTGTGGTTTTAGGTTGCAGTAATATTAATTCTGGTAGCGTAGTGGTTACGAATCGGGCTGCGAACCTTAAGGCCAACAGTTCTAAACTACCAGCGGCTCCGCGGGAGAAAGATGAGGTGTTCTGCTCCCGTAAAGATTTACAGCCTCGGAAACCCTGTACAGGGTCGCTATGGGTCGGAACCAACTCGACGGCACTTAAAAACAACAATAACAATATTAATTGTTATTGTTAAGTGTCATTGAGTCGGTTCAACTCATAGTGACCCTATATAGGATTTACAAGGAGTGGCTGGAGAGTTTGAACCACTAAACTTGCGGTTCAAACAGACCTTGTGGCCCAATGCATTAACCTGCAGCACACAACTGGGACAGTTCACACCTTTGGGGAGTGAAAAAAAGTTTGACAATTGCATTCATGGTCTAAAGAACATTTCAGAATTTTTCCTGAATGCAATGCTGTTAAGTGCCCTCGAGTTGGGTCCAACTCATAGCAACCCTGTATAGGGTTCCTTAGGAGCAGCTGGTGAGCTTGAACTGCTGACCTTTTAGCTCAAACTGACTTTGCAGTACAGTGCATTGACCCTACAGCCCCACACTAGCTACAATTAAAATAAAGTAATGGGACTATTATTCAAATTTATGCACCAACCACTAATGTCAAAGATGAGGAAGTTGAAGATTTTTAGCAACTTCTGCCATCTGAAATAGATCAAACGTGCAATAAAAATGCATTGATAGCTATAGGTGATTGAGATGTGACAGTTGGAAAAAATAATAAAAGATGATAGTTGGAAAATATGACCTTGGTGATAGAAACTAGGCCAGAGATCATATAATGGAATTTTGCAAGAACGACATCGTATTCATTGCAAATACCTCTTTTCAACAGCATAAACAGCAAATATACACATGAACCTCAACATATGGAATACACAGGAACCAAATCAACTTCATCTGTGAAAACAATTGAGAAGATCAGTATCATAAATTAGAACAAAATCAAGGTCCAACTGAGCAACAGACCATCAGTTGGTCATATTCAAGTACAAGGGAAAACTGAAGAAAAAAATTAAATGTCCATGAGAGCCAAAGTACGACCTTGAGTATCTCCCACCTGAATTTAGAAATCATCTCAAGAATAGATTTGATACATTGAACTAAAAAGCGAAGACCGAAAGAGTTGTGGAATGACAACAAGGACCTCATAACTGAAGAAAGCAAAGGGTCATTAAAAAGACAGAGAGTAGACGTCCAGTTTGGGGCCGGGTGAAGCCGAGACAGATAGGAAAAGCTCCTCTGCGAAAAGTGCAGAAAAAGCAGAGAAGGAGCATGGGCAGAACAGAGGCGGAGTTTGGGATATTGTATAAGGCTCTGGGCTCCAATTTCTCACACACACACGTGTGGAGAAATCTGCCTATGGAAGCAAAATACGGTGATTTCTGAATCAATCCGATCTAGGCCGCCTGGAGGGAGGTCGAAGGGTGGGGCCACAACTACCGGAGGCATTGACCCAGCTCTAGAAGCAGCAAGTCTGGAGGGAGAGGTGTGACCAATTTTTCATCTTTCAGTTTTCATTATTCATGTATCTTTTCTCTTCACTCTGTTCGTGCCCTCAATGCCCAAACCAGATGCCTTCAGGCGGGCGGGAGCACACCCCCAAAAGGGTCCAACATTCCACCCACAGTTTTCCCATGGCACAGAAAGGAATACTACAGGCTGCTTCTTATGACATCTGACTCTAGGACTCAACACCAAAGTTAAACTGGGCAGGACCCTTTATCCCTGCTTTCACAGCAAAGGCCACTGGAGAGTCAACTATGAAAGAAATTGATCAGGTCATAAAAAAAAAACAACTTCCAACCAAAAGAAGTCCAGGTCCAGATGTCTTCACTGGTGAGTTCTACCAAACATTCAGGGAAGAGCTGTCACCAATTCTACTCAAATTATTCCAGAATATAGAAGAGGATGGAAAACTTCCTAATACATTTTATGAAGCAAACATAACCCTCATACCAAAACTAGGGAAGGACATCATTAAGAAAGAAAATTATAGACCAATATCCCTCATGAACATGGGTGCAAAAATTCTCAAAAAAATCCAAGCCAGCAGCACATCAAAAAAATGATGCATCATGACCAAGTGGGATTCATATCAGGGATGTAAGGATGATTCAACATTAGAAACAAAATAAATGTAATCCATCTTATAAACAAGAAAAAATTAAAAAAAAAAAAAAAAAACCCACATGATCATATCAATTGATGCAGAAAAGGCAATTGAAAAAATCCAACATCCAGTCCTGATAAAAAACACTCAACACAGTAGAAATTGAAGGGAAATTCCACAACATAATCAAGAGTATATATACAAAACCAACAGCCTACATTGCTCTCAATGGAGAGAAAGTAAAAGCCTTCCCTCTGTGAACGAGAACCAGATAAGAATGCCCTTTGTCACCACTCCTATTCAATATTGTCCTGGAAGTCTTAGCCAGAGCTATACAGCAAGATAGGGAAATCAAAGGCATCCGAATTGACAAAGAGGAAGTAAAACTCTCTCTATTTGCAGACTATACGATCCAATACATAGAGAACCCCAAAGATTCAGTAAAAAAGCTACTAGACATCATTGGATGATTCAGCAAAGTGGCAGACTATAAGATCAACATCCAAAAATCAGTTGGATTCCTCTATAGTAACAATGACAGTGCTGAAAAAGACAATAAGAAAGAAATAGCATTTATAATAGCCACCCAATGGATGAAATATCTAGGAATAAATGTAATCAGAGAAACAAAGGACCTATACAAAGAAAACTGCAAAATATTACTACAAGAAACCAAAAGAGACCTACAAAAAAGGAAGAATGTACCATGCTCCTGGATAGGAAGACTTAACATTGTGAAAATGCCAATACTGCCCAAAACAATTTACACATATAATGCAATCCCAATCCAGATTCCAACAACATTCTTCAAAGAAATGGAGAAAACAATTACAAACTTTATATGGAAAGGAAAGAGACCCAGGATAAGCAAAGTACTGCTTAAGAAGAAGAATAAACTAGGAAGCCTCTCACTCCCTGATTTCAAAACTTACTACAGTGGTCAAAACAGCCTGGAACTGGTACAAAGAAAGATACATTGAACAATGTAACAGAATTGAGAATCAAGAAATTAACCCATCCACATACAGCCAACTGATTTTCAACAAAGTACTTAAGTATGGTGCTAAGTATGGGGAGGAGATGGTCTCTTCAATAGATGGTGCTGGCAGAACTGGAAAACGATATGAAAAAGATTGAAACAAGACCTTTACCTCACGCCTTATACAAAACCAACTCAGCATGGATTTAAGACCCAAATGTGTATCTCAGAATTACAAAGGCCATCAATGAAAAAATAGGGACAAATATAATGGCTGTAACACAGGTCATACACAGACTACTAAACATTTTGAAATTTGCACAAACAAAAGTAGACAAAGTAGATTAATGGGACATATTAAAGATTTAAAAATTATGTGCATCAAAAGATTTCAACAAAAGAGTTAAAAGAGAGCCCATAGAATGGGAAAAAAATATTTTGCAAAGACACATCAGACAAGGGATTAATTACCAAAATATATAGGAACCTGCAACACCTCTACAAGAAAAAAGACAAATAACCCAATTTAAAAATGGGCACAGGACATGAATAGACACTTTCACCAAGGGAGAGATCTGGGCAGCCAACAAACATATGAAGAAATGTTCACGATCACTAGCCATTAGA
>NW_006410302.1:16520-17239 GCF_000296735.1 Chrysochloris asiatica | reverse complement strand
TGGCAAAGAACAACGCAACAGGAATTGATGGAATAAAAATTAAAATCTTTCAAGAATGTCAGGCAGCACATGAGGCACTTTCTCATCTCTGCCAAGAAATTTGGAAGATAGCTATCTGGCCAACTGATTGGAAGAGATCTGTATTTGTGCCCATTCCAAAGAGAGGTTACCCAATAGGATGCAGAAATCATTGGACAATCTCTTTGATATCCCATGAGAGTAAAGTTTTACTAAAGGTAATACAGAAACTGTTGCAAGCATACATTAACAGAGAACTTCCAGAGGTTCAAGCCGTATTCAGAAGAGGCCGTGGAATGAGGGATGCCATTGCTGATGTCCGAAGGATCTTGGCTGAAAGCAGAGACTATCAGAAAGATGTTTACCTGTGCTTTATTGACTACACAAAGGCTTTTGAGTGTGTGAATCATGACAAGCTATGGACAATATCGTGAAGTATGAGTATTCCAGAACACTTAATTGTGCTCATAAGGAATCTGTACATGAACCAAGAGGCAGTTGTTCAAACAGAACATGGGAACACTGAATGGTTTAAAATTTAAAAAGGTGTGCAACAAGGTTGCATTCTTTCACTATACTTATTCAACCTCTATGCTGAGCAAATAATCTGAGAAGCTGTGTTATATGAAGAAAAACGTGACATCAGGATTGGAGGAAGACTCATTAACAACCTGCGATATGCAGATGATACAACCTTGCTT
>NW_006410302.1:12755-15105 GCF_000296735.1 Chrysochloris asiatica | reverse complement strand
TGTTGTTGTTGTTGTTGTTAATTGCCGTCTAGTTGATTCTGACCCATAGCGACCCTGTTTAGGGTTTCCAAAGATCAGCTGGTGGGTTTGAACCAACAACCTTGAAGTTCAAATTACTTTGCAGTCTGACGCATTAGCCCACAGCACCACACCAGGACTACACAAGAAGGGCAACAGCATTTTTAAAGGCCTTCACACTTCCCAGGAATGGTGAGTAGTTTGGTGTGGCTGGAACAGAGTTCAAAGGATGAACAATCAAGAGCAAAGACTGAAGAAATGCAGAGATCAGGTCCCAGAAAATTTTCCTGTGTGTTATATTAACCAGGTCTCTTATTGTTATGGTGTCTTTGAATTATAATCAACTCAAGTTCAGTGGGGGGTTTTTTGTTGTTGTTTTTTGGGGGTGGGGGGGGCTTCTTATGGTGCCAAGTAAGAAAACCTGGTGGCTCTGTGAGTTAGATATTGGGCTGCTAACTATAAGGTTGGTGGTTCAAACCCACGAGTTGCTCCAGGGGACAAAAATGAGGCTGTCTGCTCCTGTAAAGATTTAGTCTCAGACACCCTGTATAAGGTCATTATGAGATGGAATTGACTTGATACCAGTGGGTTTGATTTTTGGTTTATGATGCCAAGTAACAGGTTTGTGGAGCTACTCTAACAGAATCAGAAATGTATCCCAACTGCAGAGACTACAAAATGAATTTCTTTACCTACCTCTGATAGCATAGTGGTTAAAAGTCAGGTTGCTAATCTCAAAGCCAGTAGTTCAAAACTACCAGCTGCTCCCTGGGGGAAAGATGAGGCTTTCTGCTTAAGTAAAGATTCACAACCTCAGAAACCCTATGCAGGGTTACTCTGAGTCGGAACAAACTCCATGGCACACCACCACCACCATCATTAATGTAAAGAAAAATCCAAACCTCGGCTTGCAATATTGAAGGATTCTATGGGCAAAAGCTCTGGTAGCGTAGTGGTTACAAATCGGGCTGCGAACCTTAAGGTCAGCAGTTCAAAACTACCAGCCGCTCCGCAGGAGAAAGGTGAGGCTTTCTACTCCCGTAAAGATTTACACCCTCGGAAACCCTGTACAGGGTCGCTATGGGTCAGATCCGACTCGATGGCACTTAACAATGGGCAAAATATTGAATGAAGCAGAAAGCATCAAAAGAAGGTGGAAGGGACACACAGTCACTGTACCAAAAAGAAGTAGCATATGATCAAGAAGAGCCCATTATACTGAAGGAAGAAGTACAAAGTGCACTGAAGGCATTGTCATAAAACAAGGCTCCTGGAATTGATGGAATACAAATTGAAATGTTTCAACAAACTGAGGCAGCACTGGAGGAACTCACTCATCTATGCCAAGAAATCTGAATGACAGGCACCCGACCAACTCATTGGAAGAGATCCAGATGCACATTCCAAAGAAAGCTGACCCAACAGAATGCGGAAATCATCAGACAAAATCACTAATATCACATCCAAGTAAAATTTTGCTAAAGGTAATTCAAAAATGGCTGCAGCAGTACATTGATAGGGAGCTGCCAAATGTTGAGGCCAGATTTAGACAGGGCTGTGAAATGATATTACTATTAACTTAAGGTGGATATTAGAAATATATTTACCTATGCTCTATTGAATATTCAAAGGCCTTTAATTCTGTGGATCATGACAAGCTATGGACAACATTGCAGAGAATGAGTATTCTGTAACACTTAATTGTGCTCATGAATCTGCCAGCTACTCCACAGGAGAAAGATGAGGCTTTCTGCTCCTGTAAAGATTTACAGCCTCAGAAACCCCATACAGGGTCACTATTAGTCAGAACCAACTCAAGGGCACACAACCACCACCACCTCTCTATATAAATTTTTCTTATCTCAATGTTTATCTTGTATTAATATAGCTATACTAGATTTCTTTTGGTTATTGTTCATATGTTGTTGTTGTTATTAAGTGTCATTGAGTCAGTTCTGCCTCATGATGACCTTGTCTAGGTTTTCTGAGGAGTGGCTGCTGGGCTTGAACCACTGACTCTGTGGTTCAAACCGACCTTGCAGTACAGTGCATTATACTGCAACACCACACCAGGACTCAGATGCAAAGAATTTTTTCATAATTGAAATTTTCTGTAAACTTGCAAGCAGAATATAGTTGGGGTTTGATTTATTATCCAGTCTGAAAATCATCATTATTTAATTGAACTATTATTTGTTCATTTATATTGAACATAATTACTGATGGTAGTAATTCACAAGAGCCAAAATATGACCTTGAATATATCCCACCTGAATTTAGAGATCATCTGAAGAACAGATTTGATACATTAAACACTAAAGACCGAAGACCA
>NW_006410302.1:6981-12261 GCF_000296735.1 Chrysochloris asiatica | reverse complement strand
GCAAAGAACAAGGCACCAGGAATTGATGGAATAAAAATTGAAATCTTTCAAGAAAGTCAGACGGCACAGGAGGCACTCACTCATCTCTGCCAAGAAATTTGGAAGACAACTATCTGGCCAACTGATTGGAAGAATTTGTGCCCATTCCAAAGAGAGGTGACCCAACGGACTGTGGAAATCATCAGACAATCTCTTTGATATCCCATGAGAGTGAAATTTTGCTAAAGATAATGCAGAAACGGCAACAATCAAACATTGACAGAGAACTTCTAGAGGTTCAAGCTGTATTCAGAAGAGGACATGGAACGAGGGATATCATTGCTGATGTCCAATGGATCTTGGCTGGAAGCAGAGAATACCAGAAAGTTGTTTACCTGTGCTTTATTGATTACACAAAGGCTTTCAATTGTGTGGCTTATAGCAAGCTATGGATAATATTGCGAAGTATGGGTATTCCAGAACACTTTATTGTGCTCATGAGGAATTTGTTCCTGGACCAAGAGGCAGTTGTTTGAACAGAACATGGGAACACTGAATGGTTTAAAATTTAAAAAGGTGTGCAACAAAGTTGTATTCTTTCACCGTACTTATTTAACCTGTATGCTGAGCAAATAATCTGAGAAGCTGTGTTATATGAAGAAAAATGTGGCATCAAGATTGGAGGAAGACTCATTAACAACCTGCGGTATGCAGATGATACAACCTTGCTTTCTGAAAGTGAAGAGGGCTTAAAACATTTACCGATGAAGATCAAAGAGCACAGCCTTCAGTATGGATTACATCTCAAAAATCCTCACCACTGGACAAATAAGCAACATTCTTATCAACAGAGTAAAGATTGAAGTTGTCAAGGACTTCATTCTTCTTGGATCAACTATCAAAACTCATGGAAGCAGCAGTCAAGAAATCAAACAACGTATTGCATTACGCAGATCTGCTGCACAAGACCATTTTAAAGTGTTGAAGAGCAAAGATGTCAGCTTGAGGACTAAGGTGCACCTGACCCAAGCCATGGTATTTTCAATAGCCTCATATGCATGCAGGATCTGGACAGTAAATAAGGAAGACCGTAGAAGAATTGATGCTTTGAGTTATGGTGTTGGAGGAGAATATTGAAAGTGCCATGGGTTGCCAAAAGAACCAATAGATCCATTTTGGAAGAAGTGCAGCCAGAGTGCTTCTTGGAGACCAGGATGACCAAACTTCGTCTCTTATACTTTGGACATATTGTCAGGAGGGACCAGTCACTGGAGAAGGATATCATGTTTGGTAAGGTGGAGGGTCAGAGAAAAAGATGAAGACTCCCCAATGAGATGGCTTGGCCAAGTGGCAGCATCAATGGACTCAAGTGTGGCAACAGTAGTGAGGTTGGTCCAGGATCAGGCAGTGTTTCATTCTGCTGTGCATAAGGTCTCTATGGGTTAGTACTGACTTGATGGCACCTAACAACAATAACAACTGATGGTAATGGTGGTGATTGTGTGCTATCGTCAGTTCTGACTCACAGAGACCCTGTATAAGGTTTCTGGGGCTGTAAATCTTTACAGGAGTAGAAAATTTAATCTGTCTCCCATGGAGCAGCTGGTGGATTCAAATTCTTGAGCCCAAGGTGTAACACATATGCCATCAGGACACCTGTAATTACTTATATATTTGGCTTAAATCTACCATCTTACTATATGTTTTCTATGTGTCCCGTCTGTTCTTTATTCCTTTCATTCTCCTTTCTTGTCTTCTTTTGGACTATTCAAATATTTTTGCATCTTCCCTTACACCCATCCTCATTTATCAATTATCTTGTCATTCAATGTTTCATATTTAATGGTAACAAATATACTATCCAACTATTTCATGCAATATTGGCATATGCCTGGCAGTGCCCAACCTTAAAGGGACACTCTCTCTACCCTATCTGCATGTAGAAAGGAAGCTTGCAGTGCTTGCTATTTCACCACCTGGAGGAGGAGAGGAAACTGTCTCCCTGAGTCACTGGGGTGCCAGGCAGATCCAAGGTGAGGCTGGAATGGGGTCTGTGGAGGCAAGGCACTCCCCAGCAGGCTCTGGGTGCCCACAGGGTCTGATTCCTGGGCTGCAACAGCACAGCTGGTATACTAAAGGTCTGCCTGCTTGAAGTCAGGAAGGAAGGAGGGATCCAAGGTCTGACCCCAGCTCTCAGCCCTGCTCGATGGCAGGTCTGGGCCAGGTCATGGTCAGAAAGTGCCCTGAGACACTCAAGTGCCCTGGGGCTTGAGGGAACCTACATCAACTGACCAGCACATGTACAGCCTCTTAAAATTTCCTGATGTCCACTTCTGGGCAGGCACAGGTGAGGATGGGACAGACTATCTAGGCAAGGGTGGGGCCAGAAGATAAGTGACCAGCTGTAGCTACAGTTTAAGGTTAAGGGCAGAAGTCCAGCCTAGTCTCCTGGCCTTGGAAAGAGTTCTTGATCCTCAATTCTTCTGGGTGCATGAGAGTGGAGAAGGATAGAGCAATGCAGCCACAGTTGAGGGATGTTTAGGTGAGGGTTTGGTGAAGGGATCCAACAGTGGGCACACATACACACATATAGCATGTAGGCACTCCCACCTTCAGACTGAGAGACCCCTTCCTCCAACAAAGCCACTAAGGACATTTTAGGGTAACTGAGGGGATGAATTGGGGTTACTTATATTGGTGTGGTTCTACAGGATAAGCACTGAACTACAAGGTCAGTTTGAACTGCAAGGTTGGTAGTTCAAACCCACCAGGTACTCCTTGGAAATCCTAACAAGATCACTATGGGTCAGAGCCTGGTGTGGTGCTGTGGGGTAATGAGCCAGACTGCAAAGCCGTTTGAACCGCAAGGTAGGTGGTTCAAGCTCACCAGCTACTCTTCGGCAACCCTATATAGGGTCGCTATGAGGTCAGAATCAACTCAACAGCACTTCACAGCAACAACATCAACAACTAACATCTTGAAAATACTGTGAGGGCAGCAGAAGGAGGGTCCCCTATCAATGGGGAGGTCGGTAGCACTTGGGATACCCTGGCTTTGGAAGACCGATTGGCCTCCTCTGCAGGTGACAGTGAAGGCAGAGCTGTCTTGAGACATGTGGGAGATGGGAAGATGATGGTGGCATGTGACTGCTGCAGGGGCTTGTCAGGGTTTTCACAGTATTGGTGAGGGCATGAGGTGACATTGCCATCTTCTATTTTCAAATAAAACGGATTGTCATGTGGTGACTTTCATGTTGCTGTGATGCTGAAAGCTGTGCCACAGGAATTTCAACTCTCAGCAGGGTCACTCATGGTGGACAGGTTTCAGTGGAACTCCCAGACTAAGACAGAGGAGTCTGGAAGTCTTAAGAAAGACATGGTGGTCTACTACTGAGAAAAACTGGTCATTGAAACCTTTATGGATAGCAGCAGAATATTCTCTAATGTAGTTCTGGAAGAACTACCTCCGGTTGGAAGGCGCTCAAAATACTACTGGGAAAGGCTGCCAACTCAAAATGGAGTCAATCTTAATGACATACATGGAGTAAATATTTCAGGATATCCATTTGCTGATTTTATATGACTCAAAATGAAAGACACAGCTGAAAACATCCATTAATAATCAGAGAATAGAATGCATGAAGTATGAATCGAAGAAAGTTGTCAAAATAAAACAGAATGCATAAACTTTGATATTCTAGCCACTAGTGAGCTGAGATGGACTGGTATTGGCCATTTTGAATCAGACAATCATATAGTTTACTATGCTAGAAAAGACAAATTGAAAAGGGAAGTATTGCAATCATTGTCTAAAAGAACATTTCAAGATGTATCCTGAAGTACAACTGTCAGTGATGATAATATTCATACGCCTACAAGGAAGACCTGTCAATGCAACCATTATTCAAATTTACACAATGACCTCTAATGATAAAGAAGAAGATATTGAACGTTTTTACCAGTTTCTTTAAATTGATCAAATGTGCAATCAAGATGCATTAAATAACTACTGGTAATTACAATGCAAAAGTTGTAAAGAAAGAAAGATCAGTAGTTGAAAATAAGGCATTGATGACTGAACAAATGTTTGATATCACACAATAGAATTTTTCAACATAAGCAACCTATTCATTGCAAATATTTTTCAACAACATACATAGCAACTGAACATATGAAACTTGATTGAAGCAAATTGACTATATATGTGGAAAGAGATAATGAAGAAGTTCAATATCTAACTAAAACAAGTCCAAGGGCTGAGTGATGAATAAATCGTCAATTGATCATATGCAAGTTCAAGTTGAAGCTGAAAAAATTTAAAACACATTTCCAAGAGCCAATATATGACCTTCATTGTATTCTACCTGAATTTAGAGACCATCTAAAAATAATATATTTGACTCATTGGACATTAATGACCAAAAAACAGGTGAGTTGTGGGATTAAATCAAGGTCATCATCATACATGAAGAAAAGAAAAGGTTATTAAAAGACAAGACAGAAAGACAAAGACCAAAGTGGATGTCAGAGATATCAGAAGATATCCTGAAACTTACTTTTGAACATAGAATAGCTAAAACAAAAGGAAGAAATGATGAAGTAAAACAGCTGAACAGAAGATTTAAAAGGATGTCTCAAAAAAAAAAAATGTATTATAATGAAACATGCAAAAACCTGGAATTAGAAAACTAAAACAACACACTCAGTATTTCTCAAACTGAAGAAAAGAATGCAGGGCTTATGTTTAAACATTGAAGGATTCTAATGGACAGAGAACTTCCAGAGGTTCAAGTCAGATTCAGAAGAGGACATGGAATGAGGGATATCACTGCTGATGTCCTATGGATCTTGGCTGAAAGCAGAGAATATCAGAAAGGTGCTTACATGTGCTTTATTGATTACACAAAGGCTTTTGATTGTGTGGATCATGACAAGCTATGGAAAACATTGCAAAGTATGAGTATTCCAGAACACTTAATTGTGCTCATAAGGAATCTGTACATGGACCAAGAGGCAGTTGTTCGAACAGAAAATGGAACACTGAATAGTTCAAAATTAAGAAGGGTGTGTGACAGGGTTGTATTCTTTCACCATATTTATTCAACCTGTATGCTTAGCAAATAATCCAAGAATCTGGGTTATATGAAGAAAAATGTGGCATCAGGATTAGAAGAAGACTAATTAACATCCTGCAATATGCAGATGATACAACCTTACATGCTGATGAAGATCAAAAACCACAGCCTTCAGTATGGATTATATCTCAATGCAAAGAAAACAAAAATTCTCACCACTGGACCA
>NW_006410302.1:4664-6451 GCF_000296735.1 Chrysochloris asiatica | reverse complement strand
AGTGAGGTTGGCCCAGGACTGGGCAGTGTTTTGTTCTGTTTTGCATAGGGTAGGTATGAGTTGGTGCCGACTCGATAGCACCTAACAACAACAACAACAAGGACTAAATATATAGATGAAGAATAATGTGACCTCAGGATCGGAGAAAGAATCATTAACAACCTGTGATATGCAGATGATAAAACTGACTTTCTGTATCTGAAGAGGACTTAAAATATTTGCTGTTAAGTGTCTTTTAACAACCCTGTATAGGATTTCTGAGGAGCGACTGATGGACTTGAACCACCGACCTTGTGGTTCAAACTAACTTTTTAGTCCAGTGCATTAACCCACAGTGCTACACCAGGACTTACTGATGAAGATCAAAGACTATGTAGCCTTCAGTATGGATTGCACCTAAATGTAAAGAAAACAAAAATCCTCACAATTGGACCAATAAATAACATCATGATAAATGGAGAAAATATAGAAATTGTCCCTTTGCTTGATTTCACAATTAACATGCATACAAACAGCAGTCTGAGAGTCAAAGTATCACTATAGGCAAATCTGCTTAACAATATCTCTTTAAAATGTTTAAGAGCAAAGAGAGCAGTTTGAGGAATAAGGTGTACCTGACTCAAGCCATGGTATTTTCAAACACCTCATATGCATGTGAAAGTTGGGCAATGAATAACGAAGACCATATAAGAACTGAATTATTGTGTTGGAGGAGAATATTAAAAGTACCATGGACTTCTAGAAAAACAAACAAATCTTTGATGGAAGAAGTACAGCCAGGATGCACCTTAGAAACCAGGATGGTGAGATTTCATCTCTCATACTTCATATATGTTATTAAAAAGGACCAGTCTCTAAAGAAGAACATCATTCTTGGTAAACTGGAGGATCAGCGAAAAGAGGAAGACCCCCAATGATATATATTGACACATGGCAGCAGCAATAGGCTGAAACATAACAACAATTGTGAGGATGGTGCTGAATTGGACGATGTTTTGTTCTATTGCATAGTAAATTGGAATTTACTGTATAGTACCTAGCAACAATATAATAACATGGGACAAATAATGAACGATACAGGAAGCATCAAAAGAAGATCAAAAATATATAGTCACTGTCTTAGGCTGAGTTTTCTAGAGAAGTAAAACTAGAAATGTGAAATAATATATAAAGCAATGTAAATATATATATGAGAAGTTTATATCAAATATCAAGGACATGGCTAACAGCTGTAAAGACAGGAAACTCTCAAATGCAGGCTAATGCGAACTGAGAATGGTGGGTGGACCTGGAAGGCAGGAATCCCATGTTGGGCATAGATCAGGACCTTGACACTGTTGCAGTGGTAGCAGTAGGGTGAAGGGCAACCAAGGACTAGGCAGGGATGCTGCAGAAATGGCAACACAGAGCACATCAGCCAGGGTAACAGGAACATGTGTGCATGGCCTTCTGGTGGGTGTCTGGTTTTCCAGGCACACTCAGTGGACAGACCCAGCAGGTAAACACACAATAGAGCAGACCACTGGCTCAGGTTCAAAGAACTGGAGGTTGTAGGATGACCCAGATGCAAAATCCAGGTCCAGCATAGAAGACTGTGAGTCTTTCCTGCATGTCCATTATTTTGGAAGCAGGCCATAGCCCAAGAAAACATCCTTTCAATTGATTGGTTGATCATAGTTTTCTCTTCCTCACTTGACTGATCATAAGGAACTCCCCCTCATGAGGCCATAGGTGTAGACTTGGAGAGAAAAGGTAATGTGACAAAAGTGGGGGCCCTGGGCATTTGA
>NW_006410302.1:0-1294 GCF_000296735.1 Chrysochloris asiatica | reverse complement strand
TATGAAAATTCAAACTGAAGCTGAAGAAAATGAAAGCAAGTCTACAAGAGCCAAAATATGACCTTGAATATATCCCACCTGAATTTAGAGATCATTTGGAGAATACATTGATACATTAAACACTAAAGACCGAAAACCAGAAGAGTTGTGGGATGATATCAAGAACATCATAGAGGAAGATAGCAAAAAGTCACTGAGAAGACAAGAAAGAAGGAAAACGTCAACATGGACATCTGAAGAGACACTAAAACTTGCTCTCCAATGTAGAGATGCTAAAGTAAATGGAAGAAATGAGGAGGTACAAGAGCTGAACAGAAAATTTCAAAGGTCAACTGAAGAACACAAAGTCAAATATTACACTGAAATGTGCAAAGATGTGGAGACAGAAAACCAAAAGGGAAGAACACACCCAGCAATTCTCAAGCTGGGAAAACTGAAGAAAAAATTCAAGCCTTGACTTTAATTACTGAAGGATTCACTGGGCAAATTATTGAATGATGCAGAAAGCATCAAAAGAAGGTGGAAGGAATATACATAGGAAAAACCAATAGGAAATGGTTGATGTTCATCCATTTCAAGAGGTAGCACATGATCAAAAGCCAATGATACTAAAGGAAGAAGTCCAAGGTACATTGAAGGAATTGGCAAAGAACAAGGCACCAGTAATTGATGGAATCAAAATAGAAATCTTTCAAGAAAGTGAGGCAGCACTGGAGGCACTCACTCATCTATGACAAGAAATTTGGAAAACAACTATCTGGCCAAATGATTGGAAGAGATCCATATTTGTGCCCATTCCAAAGAGAGGTGACCCAATGGAATGTAGAAATCATCAGAAAATATCTTTGATATTTCATGTGAGGCAAGTTTTACTAAAGGTAATACAGAAATGGCTGCAAGCATACATTGACAGAGAACTTCCAGAGGTTCAAGCCAGATTCAGAAGAAGATGTGGGACGAGGGATAGCATTGCTGATGTTTGATGAATCTTGGCTGAAAGCAGAGAATACCAGAAAGATGTTTACCTGTGCTTTATTGATTATGCAAAAGCTTTCAATTGTGTGGATCATGACAAGCCATGGACAATATTGTGAAATATGAGTATTCCAGAACATTTCATTGTGCTCATGAGGAAGGTGTACATGAACCAAGAAGCAGTTGTTCGAACAGAACATGGGAACATTGAATGGTTTAAAATTAAAAAGGTGTGTGACAGGGTTGTATTCTTTCACCATACTTATGCAACCTGCATGCTAAGCAAATAATCCAAGAAGTTGGGTTATATGAAGAAAAA
>NW_006410301.1:16396-17150 GCF_000296735.1 Chrysochloris asiatica | reverse complement strand
ATTCCAACATTGTAGAGTGTTTATATCAGGAATGGATGTTTAATTTTGTCCAATGCCTTTTTTGCATCAATCAATATGATCATATGGTTCTTTTCTTTTCTTATTTATATGGTAGATTACATTGATTTTTTTTTTTCCTATTGTTAAACCATCATTGCATCCCTGATCAATGAATCCCACTTGATCATAATGTATTATTTTTTTGATGTGCTTCCGGATTCTTTTGGCTAGGATTTTGTTGAGAATTTTTGCATCTATGTTCACAAGGGATATTGCTCTATAATTTTCTTTTTTAGTAATGTCCTTCCCTGGTTTTTGTGTGAGGGCTATGCTTGCTTCACAAAATGTATTAGGAATTTTCCCATCCTCTTCTGTATTCTGGAATAGTTTGAGTAGAATTGGTGATAGCTTTTCCTGTTTAGTAAAACTCTCCAGTGAAGACATCTGGACCTGGATTTCTTTTGGTTGGGAGTTTTTTGATTATCTGATCAATTTATTATTTTATATGGTCTGTTCATGTCTTCTATTTCAATCTGTGTAAATTTAGGTAGGTCATGTTTTTTGAAAACTGTATCCATCTCTTCTAAGTTTTCATATTTGTTGGAGTACAACTCTTCATAGTATTCTGTTATTATCCTTTTTATTTCCTTTGGCTCAATTGTGACATCTCCATATGTATTCTAATGTGTGTTATTTGTGTCTTCTCTCTCTTTTCTTTTGTTAGGTTTGCCAATGGTTTGTCAATTTTATTAAT
>NW_006410301.1:15597-16296 GCF_000296735.1 Chrysochloris asiatica | reverse complement strand
AATGCCTTTTTTGCATCAATCAATATGATCATATGGTTCTTTTCCTTTCTTATTTATATGGTAGATTACATTGATATTTTTTTTTTTCTATTGTTAAACCATCATTGCATCCCTGATCAATGAATCCCACTTGATCATAATGTATTATTTTTTTGATGTGCTTCCGGATTCTTTAGGCTAAGATTTTGTTGAGAATTTTTGCATCTATGTTCACAAGGGATATTGCTCTATAATTTTCTTTTTTAGTAATGTCCTTCCCTGGTTTTTGTATGAGGGCTATGCTTGCTTCACAAAATGTATTAGGAATTTTCCCATCCTCTTCTGTATTCTGGAATAGTTTGAGTAGAATTGGTGACAGCTTTTCCTGTTTAGTAGAACACTCCAGTGAAGACATCTGGACCTGGACTTCTTTTGGTTGGGAGTTTTTTGATTATCTGATCAATTTATTATTTTATATGGTCTGTTCATGTCTTCTAATTCAATCTGTATAAATTTAAGTAGGTCATGTTTTTTGAAAACTATTTCCCTCTCTTCTAAGTTTTCATATTTGTTGGAGTACAACTCTTCATAGTATTCTGTTATTATCCTTTTTATTTCCTTTGTCTCAATTGTGACATCTCCCATATGTATTCTAATGCGTGTTATTTGTGTCTTCTACCGCTTTTCTTTTGTTAGGTTTGCCAATGGTTTGTCAATTTT
>NW_006410301.1:14929-15497 GCF_000296735.1 Chrysochloris asiatica | reverse complement strand
TGTGTGTGTGTGTGTGTGTGTGTGTCTTGCAGACAGCATATTGAAAGATCTTTTTTTCTTATTCATTCTGTAACTCTGTCTCTTCACTGGTGCATTTAATCCATTGACATTCAGTGTAACTATCCAAAGGTGTGAATTAATTGCTGTCATTATGTTAATTTTTTGTGGTGCTGTTTGTTTGTAAGTGGTTTAAGTCTTCTTCCCTTTCAGCAAGCAAGGTTGTATTGTCTGCCTATCACAGGTTGTTAATGAGTCTTCTTCCAATCTTGATGCCACGTTTTCCTTCATATAACCTAGCTTCTTGGACTATTTTCTCAGGAGAGAGCATTAGGAAACTTCTTAACCATAATCAAACATCTTAAGGGAATGAGTAGCTGGGCTCAGGACCACAATCTCAAGGGACATCAAGGTTAATTGGCTTAACACATTTCAAACAAAGACAATGTTTTGCATCCTATTCTGGTGAGTAGTGGCTGGGGTATTATAAGCTTGTAAGCAGTCATCTCCTTGTCTAAAAGCAGAGTAAAGAAAATAAACACATGGCAGTGATAAGTCCAAAGGTTTACTG
>NW_006410301.1:2858-14829 GCF_000296735.1 Chrysochloris asiatica | reverse complement strand
TATCCCAAAGATTTTGGGATGTTGTGTTCTCATTCTCATTTGTTTCTAGAAACTTTGTGAGTTCACATCTAATTTCTTCAACTACCCACTCACTTTTCAGCAGGATGTTATTCAGTTTCCATGTATTTTACTTATTTCCTTGGGATTCTTATTATTGGTTTCCAGTTTTATGGCATTGTGGTCTGAAAAGATGCTTTATAGTATTTGGATGTTTGTAAATTTATGGAGTCTTGCTTTGTGACTTAACACATGGTACATTCTTGAGAAATTTCTATGTGTACTGGAAAAGAATGTTTATTGTGCTGTTGTTGGGTTGAAATCTCTGCACACATCTTTGAAGTCAAGTTGGTTGATTGGGCTGTTTAGTTCCTCTTTATCTCTGTTAAGTTTCTTTCTGATTGTTCTGTCCCTTTTTGAAAGTGGCATATTAAAATATTCCACTATAATTGTAGATTTGTCTATTTCTTTTTCAGTTTTAGTAGGGTCTGCTCTATATATCTTGGTACTCTTTCATTGGGAGTGTAGATACTTATTATGGTCATGTCATCTTGCTCAATGGACTCTTTAATCATGACGTGTCCTTCTTTATTTCTTATGCTGGTTTTTGCCTTAAAGTTTATTGTATCGGTGATTAATGTTGCCACTTCTGCTAATTTTTTATTGCAATTAGCTTGGTATTTTTTTTTCCACCCCTAATTTTTAATCTTTGTGTGTGTGTGTGTGTGTGTGTGTGTCTTGCAGGCAGCATATTGAAGGATCTTTTTTCTTATTCATTCTGTAACTCTGTCTCTTCACTGGTGCATTTAATCCATTGACATTCAGTGTAACTATCCAAAGGTATGAATTAATTGCTGTCATTATGTTAATTTTTTGTGGTGCTATTTGTTTGTAAGTGGTTTAAGTCTTCTTCCCTTTCAGCAAGCAAGGTTGTATTGTCTGCCTATCACAGGTTGTTAATGAGTCTTCTTCCAATCCTGATGCCACATTTTCCTTCATATAACCTAGCTTCTTGGACTATTTTCTCAGGAGAGAGCATTAGGAAACTTCTTAACCATAATCAAACATCTTGAGGGAATGAGTAGCTGGGCTCAGGACCACAATCTCAAGGGACATCAAGGTTAATTGGCTTAACACATTTCAAACAAAGGCAATGTTTTGCATCCTATTCTGGTGAGTAGTGGCTGGGGTCTTATAAGCTTGTAAGCAGTCATCTCCTTGTCTAAAAGCAGAGTAAAGAAAATAAACACATGGCAGTGATAAGTCCAAAGGTTTACTGCACAAGAAACCTTCAGCCTCTGCCACACTGAGAGTAGAACTAGATGGTGCTCAGTTACCACTACTGACTGCTCTGAAAGTGATTACAAGAAGAGGTGCTGAGTAGAGTAGAGGGAAAAGAAAATGTAGAAAAACACTCAAAATCATAAACAAACAAACAAAAAACATACCAGCCATTTTAGATACTGCAAGGTTCCATACAGACTGGTGGAACCATGATACTATGACCTTTAGATACCCATCAGGCCTAGAACTTTTAGCCATATTAGACAGGTATAAAAAACGAGCAATGGCATCAAGGAGATATGAATTTCATAGAACAACCATGAAAATAATTAATACCAATGTCATGTTAAGAATAACTGATTTATAGTTGACCACAGGGTAACATTTACTCAGGGATAAAACTCAGAAGACAGGAAGGAATAACAAAAAAGAATGAATGAAAATAGTAAATGGAGGGAGGGAGTGGGAAGAGTGTTGTTGCTTTGTGGGACGTACAATCCGTGTCACAAAGCACAATATATATGACTTGTGTATCAGAAAACTTATTTGTACTGCAAACATTCTCCAAACCGCAATAAAGAGTTTAAAAAGAAAAAGAAAATTGCACTAATGAAATAACATCCCTATGGTTGTTGAATTTACCTATAAAAATGGACAGATTTGAAGAGGAAATGATTATGAACAACAAGCTGTGCTAAAATCAGAAATACTTGTAAAAGTGATTTGGAGATTGGTAAATGAAAACAGTAAAGCATCGCCATGCTTAACACTCTGAATATTTATTGTTTGAGTCTTAAAGAACTCAAGTAAGACTAGAATAATAATAGATTTTTGCAAACAGCACTTTTATGGCATCATAGTGTTTAATAACAAATTAAGAAGTGTGATAAGCAATAAGCAAAAGAGTCTTTTTCAAAGTGATGCTATTTAACATTGATCATAATTGAAATAGATCTGATCTTATAGAAATTTTACATGTTTGAGAGCTGACCTGATAGCATTTTATACTGGCACACTTTTACTTGTTCCTAGAATCTTGAAATTGAAAGTTATTTTTCACAGGGATAAATTGGTAAAATATTTAAATATTTGCCACATTTAATTTCATTGGTGTTGTGTGCCATGGAGTCGGTTCCAACTCATAGTGACCCTGTACAAGGTTTCCGAGGCAGTAAATGTTTATGGGAGCAGAAAGCCTCATCTTTCTGCTGCAGAACAGCTGGTAGTTTCAAACTGCTGACCTTGCAGCTCGCAGCCAGATTCATAACCACTACACTACCAGAGCTCCTTCCACGTTTAATAGTCAGGGATAATCTTATCATCTCGCTTAAAGACAACTCTTCAATGCAGTGAATAAAATAGAGATGAGGAAACAGAGCAGGTAGTGTTTAGGACCCCATTCTGCTCTGGTGTATCACCAGTTGTTAAATATTTGAGAGTCATCAGCACTGTGTATATGTCAATTTATATACAAAAATCATATGCAGATAAGAATGTTAATATCAAAGACACATCACTCTTTCTAGTTGTCATAATCAATTCTGACTTGTGTGTTAGAGTAGACTGTGAATTATAAAATTTGTAAAGTAGATCACCTGGTGTTTCTTCTGAGGTAACTCTCTCTGGGCTGACTCAAAACTCCAAACTTTCAGCTTGCAATTGAGTGTTCTAGTCATTTGCCTCATCCAGAGACTCTCTCACTCTGATCACAAGCTCCTAACTTTCCCCTAGATATTTTTATCAAATCATTCTTCAAACTAACCAGGATCTTCAGTTGTTTCCATCAACAAATATATTACCCCCACTCTCTCTTTCTTCATGCCACTTGATTTATGTAGAATGTATAGCCAAAACATTTGTACCTCTATTGTCAATACCTCTAACATCTTCCCCAAAACTCTTTTCTAATTTTTATGTATTGGATTTCTTTAAAATTCAGCCCTGGGCTTCTTATGCTTTAAGTTTTATTTATCTGATGTCATCACACACACCTTACTGAGTTTTAGGTATTAGTTGAAGAATCCCAATATCTATCTTCTGTTAAAATGATTCCTCTCAAGTTCAGATATCTGCAAACAACTCCCTTTGTCCTTAAGGTGTTTTCTTTTTCTTTGCTTATTTTTACTTCTGTTTTATTCTTTTGTAAGCAGATGTTTACATCCTGCATTGAAATATTATCTACAAATGGAATCATGTCTTCTTTGAAAATTCTTAGTCTTCATTCTACACCTTCAAATAATGTTTTTATTTATAATTACCTAGGAGTCCTGGTGTGGGCTAATGTGTCAGTCTGTAGTCGTTTGAACTGCAATCTTGGTGATTCAAACTCACCAGCTTCTCCTTGGAAATCCTATACTGGGTCAGTATGGGTCAGAATAGACTTGATGGCACTTAACAACAACAACAATAATTCACATTTATTGGACTTATGGTGTGGCACCATAGGATAAGCACTTGACTTTAAGATTGGTTTCAGCAGCAATGTTGGTGGTTCAACTCACCAGCCATTACTTGGAAACCAAATATTGGGTCGCTAGGAGTCAGAATTGACTCTACAGCACTTAACAACAAAAATTGTAACTTATGTTTATTGGTTCAGATGTCTCATGTGTTCTAATTTAGTACAATTAAATTAAGCCTTATTGCCATTGCTCAGAATCCTGGAAAACAGATTCTATAGAACTATTGCATCTTAGATTTGAAGAAATGTGTAACTGTGAAGTTTTCAGAAGTCACATGTGATTCAAAATGACACTACAAATAGCAAAGAAAACAGATATTGAGTTTCAGTAGCACTGATTCTTATTTTTAATCATTTATCTTTCTTGGATAAATGTCTTCAACCAATTTTACTTTCCTTTATAGAAACTGTTAAATTTGTAGCACAGCCTAGAATGTTCTTGATGCCATAGCCCTTGTCTAACTCTCCAGACACACGAAATGATCCTTCCCTTTCTCCAGTCTATGGTGTGCGTATGTTGGCTTTCTTAGTTTAGTAAACATGCCACAAGCATTTCTCTTGCAGGATTGGCTTTACCTGCACTTCACTTTCATACCTCAATAATTGGTCAATGCTTCTAGTATTTTTCTTTATTTTTAATGACAATTTGTAGCTATATATTTGTATGGATATTAGATAAATATCTATTGTTTCCATAAGAATATCATTTTTAAGAGAATGGAAATATTACCACTCAATACACAGTGCTGTCACAATATAAGAACTCAAAATTATTAAAATAAATAAATATGGAGATAAATATAATATTTATGAGTAAAATAGTAGTTCATTGAGTTAGTGGATGGAATTATGCCTTTTTTCAAAAGGAGTATATCTATATTTTTAAAGAGGATTTTCATGGACTTTAGATATAAAGATATCACTGTTTCCTCTGAGTAATACTTTCTTCTTCATTATTAATTAAAATGAAAAAGTTGTTGAGAAATGTTTGTTTTACTAGAAATGATTTATGGATGTCTCTTCTCAGTGCACAAGGACATTATAATTTGACTAAGCATTTCTCTAACAGGATGAATTTAGATAAGCAAAATACTTTTAAAGGCCATCATTAATACAGCAATGTCAAAGCACCAATGATACATTATATTCAAACAGTCAACATTTAAAACTTGTGGCATTTAGATAGAAAAAATATATATAACTTTATCAAATAATTTCCAAGCTTTATCAAGGTTGTAAAAGAGAAAGATTTTCTGTGTGTTACTATATCTTTAGTAACATTAAGAATAGTGATTCTATAGATGTCTTTTGTATATGGAATTACTTTGAGAAGGTAATACATATTTTAGGCCCACACCACAACAAATGGCACAGATGCATATGCACACAATTTTATGCATCATTTTAAGTCTAGAGTGTTCATGAAATTAATGAATAACAATGCCTTGTGAAGAATAACTGATTTATAGGATAAAATTTCAGACTCGACAGATGTATAGAAACAGATAAAAATATGTGTGTATATGCATACATATAAATTAAATAACAATGTTCAACTAAAATTATTTTGAATTATAAATTATTAATATAACTGATACAACATATGATCAATGCCAATGATGCTTAAGGAAGAAGTTCAAGGTGGACTGCAGGCATTGGTTAAGAACAAGACTCTGGGAATTGATGAAATGCAAATTGAAGCTTATCAGCAAATTGAGGCAGAACTCAAGCCAAGAAATTTGGAAGAGAGCTACCTGGCCAACTGATTGGAAAAGATCTATATTTGTGTTGATTACAAAGAGAGATGACCCAAGGAAATGCATAAATCAGCTGACAATATCATTATTACCACATGCAAGTAAAATTTTGCTAAATATAATTCAAAAATGGCTGCAGCAATATATTGACAGGAAGCTGACAGAGTTTCAAATAGTGACATAAAATACCATTGCTGACTAAGATGGATCTTGAATGAAAGCAAAGAATACCAAAAAGATGATAAGCTGTGCTTTATTGACTATGAAAAGCCTTTCAATTATTAGGACCACAACAAGCTATGGACAAAGTTGTGGATAATGAGTATTCCTGAACACTTAAGTGTGCTCGTGAGGAACCTGGATATAGACCAAGAGGCAGTCTTTTGAACAGAACGCGGTAATATCGAATGGTTTACAATCAAGAAAAATTGTACTTTTTCATCATATTTATTCAATCTGTATGCTGAGCAAATAAATTGAGAAACTTGGTTATATGAAGAAGAACATGGCATCAAGATTGGAGGAAGACTATGATATGTAGAGGATATAACTGTGCTTGCTGAAAGGGAATAGGACTTAAATACTTTGAAGATCAAAGACCACAGACTTCTGTATGGGTAGCACCTCAATGTAAAGAAAACTAAAATAAATAATATCATGATATATGGAGAAGAAATTGAAATTTCCAAAGACTTCATTTTGCAAGGATCTGCAATCAACACTCATGGAAGCAGCAGTCAAGAAATTAAACAACACACAGGCTATGCCCTTTGGTTGTTTGAATGCTTATATATTCCTGAGCACTTCCGGATCATCCAAAAAAAAAAAAAAAACCCAGAGGAAATGGAAGCAAATGCTGTTGAAAGACCATGCGTGGAGTGGATTGTAATCATTGCAATGAAACAAAATACAATAGGATGAATATAAAGCTGATGATCTTCCATGTAAACTATCACTCAATTCACAATAAAAACTTAAAAAAAAAGAAATTAAACAACGTATTGCATTAGGTAAATCTGCTATACCAGACCTCTTTAAACTGTTGAAGACCAAAGATGTCATTTTGAGTATTATGGTGCACTTGACTCAAACCGTGGTATTTTCAATAGCCTCATATTGCATTTGAAAGCTGGACAATGGATAAGAAATACTGTAGAGGAATTAATGCATTTGAGTTATGGTGTTGGAGAAGAATATTAAAAGTACCATGGACTTCCAGAAGAACAAAAAAATGTGTATTGGAAGAAATACAGCCAGAGTGCTTCTTAGATGCCAGGATGGCAATACTTTGTCTCTTATACTTTGGACATATTATCAGGAGCAATCAGTCCCCAGAGAAGGACATCATGCATGGTAAAGTGAAGAGTCAGTTAAATAAAGGGAAAACCACAATGAAATGGATTGGCCCAGTGGCCGCAGCAATGGGATCAAGTGTAGCAAGGATTGAGAGACTGGTGCAGGACTGCGCAGTGTTTCCTTCTGTTGTGTGTTAAGCTCTCTATGAGTTGGTACTGACATGATGCCACCTAACAACAACAATAACAAATATTAGTGAAAGATTTTCTCATAAGAAAATTTTGTAAAACTTTTTTCTGCTGATTAAATGTCATGATAACCCTTGGCAAAATGTGCTAAGGGAAAAAGAAAACTAGGCATGTGATGCTGTTATTGCTAAATTACTTTGAGTAGGTTCTGACTTATAGGGTTTCTGAGAGACTGGTGAGTTTTAACCACCTACTTTGTGGTTATCAGTCCAGTATTTATCCTAAAGTGCCACACCAGGACTTTAATCTGGGATCTGCCCTTATTACACACAAACAGAACTCTGGATAGACCAAAATTTGCTGCTCTCCAGAAGCCAAACATAATATTAAGCACCACACTAAATTTCATGTAGCTTTTTTTTAACTACCTTTTTATTATTATTGTTGTTGTTGTTGATGTTGTTGTTGTTAAGTGCCATCAAGTCAGTTCCGACCCATAATGACCCTGTATAGGGTTTCCAAGGACCAGCTGGTGAACTTGAACTGCCAACCTTGAAGTTCAAATAGCTTTGCAGTCTGGCACATTAACCCACAGTGCCACACATTGTAAATGGATAGAATTTTTTCAAAAAATATGTGTTGTAAATGCGAGTGGTTATAATATGAAGGTGAGTCAAAAATTGTCTGCACTCTCACTGTAGAATTTATTTTAATCAAATTTTACAAAAGACAAATACATAATTTTTTGACGTAATCTCCTCCTTTTCAATACATCTATTAACAAGCCTTCATGTTACCTTATTTTAAAATGTTGTGAGCTGACTTGCTAGCTTCAAATATACTGCTGTTTTCACTTCTTCATCAGAAGTGAATCTTCGTCCTCAAAGTGCTGCTTTCAGTGGAATAAAAAGGTGAAAATCTGATGGAGCAAGATCAGCACTCTAAGGAGGATGCTGTAACACCTCAAAATGAAGTTTTTACATAGTATCAACAGTGTGGGCAGAGTTATGCAAATGTGCAGTGTCATGCAAGATCACAATGCTTTTGGATAGCTGTCCTCTGCATTTACTCTGAAGCTTAGGCTTCAGCTCTTTAGTAAGCATCTCACTGTAATGAACACTATTGATTGTTGAACTTTTTCCTGATAGTGTTCCAACTGGCCCCGTGACAATCCCAGAAAATATAATGCATTCTGTCAAATAGATGAGTTACAGCGAATCATATGACAAATCATTTGCAAATCAGCCATGGCTCTGAATATGAAAAAAATCCATGACAGACTTGTGTTTCAAAATGTTTGTGCAAGATGGGTATTAAAACAGCTCATGGAAGAACATAAACAGAAGCATTTTGAACATCTACAAACAAAATTTGGACCAATACTTAAAGAAAAGTAAAGGTTTCTTTTAAGAAAATCACTACTGGGGACAAGACATGGAGTCATCACTACGAGCCTGAGAGTAAATGGCAGAGTATGGGATGGAAATATTCTTAATCACCAACCAAGAAAAAGTTAAAAGTCAACTATCAGCTGGAAAATTGATGCTTTCTGTTTTTAGATTTGTTTTACTTTGGGTACTTCAATATTTGGATGGTGTTCTAGGTGGTATTGTGATATATGTTAATCTTAGTTTATTGTTTGCTGTTGTTGAGTCTCAGTCCAAAGACCTCTCTTTATTATGTTTTGTTAAGTGGTCTGGTTATTAAAAATTCCTTTAATTTATATTTATCTGGAACTGTCCTAATTTAACCATCATATTTGAGGGACAGTTTTGCTGGGTATATGAGTCTTTGTTAGCATTATTTTTCTTTCACTTTTGCAGGTCTTTCCATTGCTTTCTTGCCTGCATGGTTTCTACTAAGAAAACAGACCTTAATATTATTGGATCTAGTTTGTAGGTAGATCCAATAATATTATTTTACCAGAGCTACTTTAAGGATTCTTTCTGTGTCTTTGATTTTGAAGAGTTTGGTTATTAATTATCTTGATGATTTCCTTATGAGGTCTATCCTGTTTGCGGTTCATTCAGCTTTTTGAATGATTATCTTCTCGTTTTTCATAATGTTAGGGAAATTTTCTTCCATCAGCTTTTGACAGTTTTTTTCTGTACTTTTCTCTGCCTCTTTCTGTCCTGGAATTTCGATAAATTCTTCTTCTTCATGGTGTCCACGTAAATAAAAAAAATATCTTCATGTGTTTTTTCCTCATTTCTGACTGAGCTTCTAGCCTACTTCTATTAAGAAATTTATCTCCAAGCTCGCTAATCTGGGATTCGATTGGTTCAAATCTATTCTTTTACCTTTTCAATGTGTGATCCATTTGTGAAATCTTAGTATTAATTTTCTGGAATTTTTATTGCAGTTTTGATATTGTCTCCATTTTTTTAATCTATTCCATCTGTTTTTTTCCTGTAGTGTTTTTCAGAATTATTCTAAAGTTTGTCTGTGCTCTCCTTGCTATCCTTGCTCTTTCTCTCTGTCCATTGAAGTTATCTAAACATCATTCTTTTTTTAAATGATTTATTGTGAGTTATGTGATAGTTTACATGGGAGAACATTAGCTTCACATTGATCCCATCGTACATCGTTTCTTTGCCATGGTTACAATCCCCTCCATGCATCATCCACCAACCACAGGGTATACACGACAAGCCTGCCCCCTGGTCATCAGCACACAGCCCCTCTCCCTCTCCAGGTCCAAAGTCTCCAGCCACTCCATCTCTTCACATCATTGTCTCTGGCATCTCTGGCATCATTTCTTCTCTGGGTAGGGTTCCGTTCTCCACTCTTCTCCCTTGATGGTCCCAAGGACCTCCACTCATACTGAAAAGTTAGTCCCTCCCCTTCTGTTGCTACAAAATGTCTACCTTTACATTTCCAGCCTTTACAATCAGTCCTGATAACAATTATTCACCATTGTATCACAAGAGACCTATCCGCATCTCATTTCCTTGGCCAGCCAAGACAGATTGGATACTACTCAGTGGAGATTCTACCTTCCTCCATGCCCTCTGGATCTAGGCTCCCTCTTGAAAGCTTGTAAGCCAGTCACTTCTTGCCTCAGTAGCCCCCCCACCCCCCCATTCTGGCTAGCTAATATCCAAGTTGTCCATCCTTGTCTTCTCCATGTGTGGAGGGGATGGGAATGATCTTCGCTGTGAAGATTTGTTCCCTCTTTTGAGCTACTGCATCCATAGGTGTAGGTCAAGTTCATCAAATTGTATCTGATTATTATTTTTTTTTCTTCTTCTTCTTCTTTCTTCTTCTGGTTGAGCTCTGATCATCCAGCCATTGAAACCTGATCGAGTGGGTATTATCTGCAAGTGTGAGTATACTTATGCATGTGCCCTCTCTTCTTATCAGCTGGACTCTTCACTCTCCAATCTAGTCCTCTGTGGCTATGTCACTGACTCTGGGCCCAAGAGTCCCCAGGCCTTGTCACTGCTGGCCATTCAGGTCTCCAGCCAGGTTCACAGGAGTCTATTGAACGTTGTAGGGTTTAGCTCGCAGTTTCATTGCTGCTTTTCCCTCACTTCTCCGTATCGGTGATTAATGTGGTCACCAATCAGAGCTTGTATTCCCAATGGGTCTTAGTCTTAGAAAGAGGTTTGCCCTGAGGGGAACTGACCACTTGCCTTGATGTCTCCTGCTTGGGCAACTTGCTTGTTGTTGTAGTAATCAGTTGGTTTGCCTCTATTGTTTTGTATTTTTCCTGTCAGTCTTTCTTTCAAGAGGTAGCTTCTGTTCTTCTGGCTGCTCCAGGCTGGAATGCTTGTCCTTTCAAGTGGAAATTTCTCCTCAGAAGATTCTGGATGATGCTCAGGATTCCACCTATGGTCTTGTGTAATTCAGAGGCTCCTCAGGAAGGCTCCTTCACTGTTGTAGCTCTTTTTTAGGTATTCCAATCAGTTATATGCAGAAGATGGACTTACAACCTTTCTATGGTGATATTTCTGGCCATTCCTTTCTCTCCCCCACCAGTGTCTATTTTATAATGGTGTTCCAGGGAAGACAAGATTCAAAAGACAGCCAAGCATCTTAACATTGTTTCACCACTATGTCTCAATCTCTGTATCAAAGAGCCCTGTTGTTCCAGGGTTATGCATATATCATTATTTGCCTCAGTTCCACTTCAGCTTCACATTCATCATATCGTATTTCATTTCATTATAATGATTACAATCCCCTCCATGCATCATCAAATAACCAAAGGATATACCCCACAGGACCCACCCCCACTGGCTGTCATCAAACAGTTCCTCTCCCTCCCTGAGTCCCGTGTCCCCAGCCACTCCATCTGTCCACGCCATTATCTCTGTCTCCATGCCTGGCCTTAATGCCTTTCTGGGTAGGGTCACACTTACTGCTCTTCTCGCTTGATGGTCCCAAGGACGTCCACTCCTGGACTGCAAAATCAATCAAACTCCTCTTTTGCCAAAAAAAAATAAAATAAAATAAGTCTACCTCTACATTTCTGACCCTCACAGTCAGTCCTGATGGCAGGTATTCACTGTTGTACAAGAGTCTTATCCCCATTTCCTTCTGTCCACCCTGTTCCAACAATTGGAAATCATTCAGTGGAGGTTCTGCCTACCCCTGCCCCATCCAGCTAGGCTCCCTCTTGAAAGCTTGTAAGCCAGTCACTTCTTCTTGCCTTTATAGCCTCCCCCATTTTGGATCTGGTTAATTTCCAGCTCCCCTCAAGGTATTCCAGTCAGTTATAGGCTGAAGATGGGCTTACATGTTTTCTGTTGTGATGTTTCTGTCTATCTCCCCCTCCCCCACTCAAGTGTCTATTTCACAATGGTAGACAAGGGAAACCAAGATTCAAAAGACAGCCAAGCATCCTAACATTATTCACCTATTTTCCCCTTTCAAGCCATGGCTCTATCTCTATATCCTGAAGCCCTATTATTCCAAGGTTGTGCATACATCGTCATTTACCTCTGTCCCACATAGCCCATGCAAACCTGCCAAACTGTTCTCCT
>NW_006410301.1:0-520 GCF_000296735.1 Chrysochloris asiatica | reverse complement strand
GATATTGGTCTAAAATTTTTTTTTTTTTTTTTTTTTTTTTAGTGATGTCTTTCCCTGGTTTTGGTATGAGGGTTATGCTTGTTTCATAAAAAATATTAGGGACTTTTCCATCCTCTTCTATATTCTGGAATAATTAGAGTTGAATTGGTGACAGTTCTTCCATGAATGTTTGCAGAACTTGCCCATAAAGCCATCTATGCCTGGACTTCTTTTGTTGGTTGGGAGTTTTTGGCAATCAATTTCTTCTTTTGTTATGGGTTTGTCAAGTTTTCTACTTCATGCTGAGTAAGTTTAGGAAGGTCAAGTTTTTCTAGAAATATATCTATCTCTTCTAGGTTTTTGAATTGTTGGAGTGCAACTTTTCATAGTATTCTGTTTTTAGCTTTTTTATTTCATTTGCTTCTGTTGTGACATCACCCATGTGGTTTCTAATGCGAGTTATTTGTGTCCTCTCCCTTTTTTTTTTTGTTTGTTTGTTATTTACGCCAGTGGTTTGTCAATTTTATTAATCCTTTCAAAG
>NW_006410300.1:14696-15817 GCF_000296735.1 Chrysochloris asiatica | reverse complement strand
TCCATTGTGTGTATGTACCAAAATTTGTTTATCTAATCTGCAATTGATGGGCAGTTAGGCTGTCTCCATCTTTTTGTTATAGTAAATGGTGCTGCAATGAACATTGGTGTGCATATATCTACTCGTATTATGGCTCGTATTTCTTGTGGGTAAATACTAAGTAGAGGAATTGCTGGATTATAAGGTATTTCTATTTCCAACTTTGTGAGGAAATGCCATATTGGTTTCTAGAGTGGTCAGACCATTTTGCAACCCTACCAACAATGTAGGAGGGTACCAGTTTCTCTGAATCCTTGTAGGCATTTATAGCCCTCTACTGTGTTTCTGCTCCCATAAAGATTTACAGCCTTGGAAACCCTCTACAAGGTCGCTGTGAATCAGAACCGACTCCACGGCACATTACAACAACTGTGTCGATCTTTACTGTTATTGGTGGTGTGAGATGATTGTTGTTTTGATTTGCATCTCTCAAATGTCCCCACCATACATCTGTCATTTTGCCATACTGTGGTGGCTTTTAAGTTGCTGTGATTCTGAAAGCTATGTAACCAGTATTTTAAATACCAGCAGGGTCACCCATGTTGGACAGGTTTCAGCTGAGCTTCCAGACGAAGATAGACTATGAAGAAGTAGTAGTGAACTATTTCTGAATGTTTAGTGACTAAAAACCTTATAAATAGCAAAGAAACACTGTTAGATATAGTGATGGAAAATGACACCCTCAGGTTGGAAAGCACTCAAAATGCGATTTGGGAAGAGCTGCCTCCTCAAAGTACAGTTGACTGCGATGATGCAAATGGACTAAAGCCAGTGGGATAAAAGCCAATGGGACCTTCATTTGCTGATGGGGCACAACTGAAAATGAAGAAAAACATCTGTAAACATCCATGAATAATCGGAACATGGAATTTTTGAAGTATGAATCTGAGAAAATTGGAAGTTGTCAAAAATGAAATGAAATGCATAAACATTGATATCTTAGGTTATAGTGAGCTGAAATGGACTGGCATTGGCCATTTTGGTCTGAATACCACATAATTTACTATGCCAGAAATGACAAATTGAAGAGGAGTGGTGCTGCATTTATTGTCAAAAAGAACATATTCAGATCAGTCATGAGG